>NW_027593416.1:0-32887 GCF_964213995.1 Mustelus asterias
AGTCCCATTATCATCCATTCCTGACTGGTTTAGTTTAATGTGATGTTTTTCCTCTAATTTATATTGTCGGGTGTTTGAATAAATTCGATGTGTTTCAGAGAGTGGATTCCTCAATTCACTTCCTTCATTGTCAGTCGTAATGTCTCGGAATCAGATACAGGCTGTTCAGCCCCTCATCTCTGTGCTAGCTCTCGGCAAGAGCAACACTCCTTCTCCCCCACCCCCCGCCACCTCCCTGTCACCCTCAACATTCATCCTTTTTCAATAGTCATCCAATTTCCTTCAGAAACCCTGGATTGAATCTGTCTCCACCACACTCTCAGACAGTGTATTCCAGGTCCTAACCACTCGCTGTGTGAATCTGTCTCCACCGCACATCTCAGACAGTACATTCCAGATCCTAACCACTCGCTGTGTGAATCTGTCTCCACCACACTCTCAGACAGTGCATTCCAGATCCTAACCACTCGCTGTGTGAATCTGTCTCCACCGCACTCTCAGACAGTGCATTCCAGATCCTAACCACTCGCTGTGTGAATCTGTCTCCACCGCACTCTCAGACAGTACATTCCAGATCCTAACCACTCGCTGTGTGAATCTGTCTCCACCACACTCTCAGACAGTGCATTCCAGATCCTAACCACTCGCTGTGTGAATCTGTCTCCACCGCACTCTCAGACAGTGCATTCCAGATCCTGACCACTCACTGTGTGAATCTGTCTCCACCACCTCTAGACAGTACATTCCAGATCCTAACCACTCGCTGTGTGCATCTGTCTCCACCACACTCTCAGACAGTACATTCCAGATCCTAACCACTCGCTGTGTGAATCTGTCTCCACCACACTCTCAGACAGTGCGTTCCAGATCCTAACCACTCGCTGTGTGAATCTGTCTCCACCACACTCTCAGACAGTGCATTCCAGATCCTGACCACTCACTGTGTGAATCTGTCTCCACCACACTCTCAGACAGTACATTCCAGATCCTAACCACTCACTGTGTGAACCTGTCTCCACCGCACTCTCAGACAGTACATTCCAGACCATAACCACTCGCTGTGTGAATCTGTCTCCACCACACGCTCAGACAGTGCATTCCAGATCCTAACCACTCGCTGTGTGAATCTGTCTCCACCACACTCTCAGACAGTGCATTCCAGATCCTAACCACTCGCTGTGTGAATCTGTCTCCACCACACTCTCAGACAGTGCATTCCAGATCCTAACCACTCGCTGTGTGAATCTGTCTCCACCACACTCTCAGACAGTACATTCCAGATCCTAACCACTCGCTGTGTGAATCTGTCTCCACCACACTCTCAGACAGTCCATTCCAGATCCTAACCACTCGCTGTGTGAATCTGTCTCCACCACACTCTCAGACAGTCCATTCCAGATCCTAACCACTCGCTGTGTGAATCAGTCTCCACCACACTCTCAGACAGTGCATTCCAGATCCTAACCACTCGCTGTGTGAATCAGTCTCCACCGCACTCTCAGACAGTCCATTCCAGATCCTAACCACTCGCTGTGTGAATCTGTCTCCACCGCACTCTCAGACAGTACATTCCAGATCCTAACCACTCGCTGTGTGAATCTGTCTCCACCACACTCTCAGACAGTGCATTCCAGATCCTAACCACTCACTGTGTGAATCTGTCTCCACCACACTCTCAGACAGTACATTCCAGATCCTAACCACTCGCTGTGTGAACCTGTCTCCACCGCACTCTCAGGCAGTACATTCCAGACCATAACCACTCGCTGTGTGAATCAGTCTCCACCACACTCTCAGACAGTGCATTCCAGATCCTAACCACTCGCTGTGTGATCTGTCTCCACCACACTCTCAGACAGTATTCCAGATCCTAACCACTCGCTGTGTGAATCTGTCTCCACACACTCTCAGACAGTCCATTCCAGATCCTAACCACTCGCTGTGTGAATCTGTCTCCACCACACTCTCAGACAGGTCCATTCCAGATCCTAACCACTCGCTGTGTGAATCAGTCTCCCCCACACTCTCAGACAGTGCAGTCCAGATCCTAACCACTCGCTGTGTGAATCAGTCTCCACCGCACTCTCAGACAGTCCATTCCAGATCCTAACCACTCGCTGTGTGAATCTGTCTCCACCGCACTCTCAGACAGTACATTCCAGATCCTAACCACTCGCTGTGTGAATCTGTCTCCACCACACTCTCAGACAGTGTATTCCAGATCCTAACCACTCGCTGTGTGTGAATCAGTCTCCACCACACTCTCAGACAGGGCATTCCAGATCCTAACCACTCGCTGTGTGAATCAGTCTCCACCGCACTCTCAGACAGTACATTCCAGATCCTAACCACTCGCTGTGTGAATCTGTCTCCACCGCACTCTCAGACAGTGCATTCCAGATCCTAACCACTCGCTGTGTGAATCAGTCTCCACCACACTCTCAGACAGTGCATTCCAGATCCTAACAACTCACTGTGTGAATCAGTCTCCACCGCACTCTCAGACAGTACATTCCCGGACGTGTGCACCGCTGGACTGGGCCAGTATTTATTGTCCATCTCTAATTGCCCCTTGAACTGAGTGTCTCACTCGGCCATTTCAGAGGGCAGTTCAGAATCATAGAATCATAGGATCCCTGCAGTAGGTGACCATTTGGCCCATCGAGCCTGCACCAACAACAATCCCCCCCCCCCCCCGCAGGCCCTATCCCCGTAACTACACATATTTACTCTGTTAATCCCCCTGACACAGGAAGAAGTCTCACAACACCAGGTTAAAGTCCAACAGGTTTATTTGGTAGCAAAAGCCACGAGCTTTCGGAGTGCTGCTCCTTCATCAGGCAAGTGGGAGTTCTGTTCACAAACAGGGCATATAGAGACACAAACTCAATTTACAAAATAATGGTTGGAATGCGAATACTTACAGCTGATCAAGTCTTAAAGGTACAGACAATGTGAGTGGAGAGAGGGTTAAGCACAGGTTAAAGAGATGTGTATTGTCTCCAGACAGAACAGTTAGTGAGATTTTGCAAGCCCAGGCAAGTCATGGGGGTTACAGATAGTGTGACATGAACCCAATATCCCGGTTGAGGCCGTCCTCATGTGTGCGGAACTTGGCTATCAGTCTCTGCTCAGTGACTCTGCGCTGTCGTATGTTGTGAAGGCCGCCTTGGAGAACGCTTACCCGAAGATCAGAGGCCGAATGCCCGTGACCGCTGAAGTGCTCCCCGACAGGAAGGGAACACGCTTGCCTGCGGGTAATTCAGCCTGGCCAATCCACCCAACCACCACATCTTTGGACTGTGGGAGGAAACCGGAGCACCCGGAGGAAACCCACGCAGACACGGGGATAACGTGCAAACTCCACACAGACAGTGACCCGAGCCGGGAATGGAACCCGGGTCCCTGGCGCTGTGAGGCAGCAGTGAACCCGGGTCCCTGGCGCTGGGGGGCAGTGAACCCGGGTCCCTGGCGCTGTGAGGCAGCAGTGAACCCGGGTCCCTGGCGCTGTGAGGGAGCAGTGAACCCGGGTCCCTGGCGCTGTGAGGCAGCAGTGAACCCGGGTCCCTGGCGCTGTGAGGCAGCAGTGAACCCGGGTCCCTGGCACTGGGAGGGAGCAGTGAACCCGGGTCCCTGGCGCTGTGAGGCAGCAGTGAACCCGGGTCCCTGGCACTGTGAGGGAGCAGTGAACCCGGGTCCCTGGCGCTGTGAGGGAGCAGTGAACCCGGGTCCCTGGCGCTGTGAGGGAGCAGTGAACCCGGGTCCCTGGCGCTGGGGGGCAGCAGTGAACCCGGGTCCCTGGCACTGTGAGGCAGCAGTGAATCCGGGTCCCTGGCGCTGTGAGGCAGCAGTGAACCCGGGTCCCTGGCGCTGTGAGGCAGCAGTGAACCCGGGTCCCTGGCGCTGTGAGGCAGCAGTGAACCCGGGTCCCTGGCGCTGTGAGGGAGCAGTGAACCCGGGTCCCTGGCACTGTGAGGCAGCAGTGAACCCGGGTCCCTGGCGCTGTGAGGGAGCAGTGAACCCGGGTCCCTGGCACTGTGAGGGAGCAGTGCTAATCACTGTGTCACTGTGCTGTCCAACGACATTGCTGTGGCTCTGGAGTCACATGTCGGCCAGACCGGGTAAGGACGGCAGATTTCCTTCCCTGAAGGATATTAGTGACCCAGGTGGGTTTTTCCCACAATCGATGGGAGTTTGATGGTTGTCCTGGAACAGATGAACGCACGCTCAGCCTTGTTTCAATGAGCTGCAGTCAGAGGGTGGACAGTTGGAGTCTGAGACCAAGGGAGGGGTGGTGATGGGGCGGAGGGGGGGCGGAATGTGGGATTGGAGACCCAATCAGATCGAACCGAATGGCAGGCGAGGTTGGAGGGGGTGGGTGGCGTACTGTATGTTCTGTACGTTCCCCTTGCTCCGTCCACTGGGGGTGATTCTCAGTGTTTGACTCTCTCCTGCCCCCCTCTACCTCCCCGTTCTCTGCGGCCGTGGGAAGGGAGAGTCATGTTTGTTCTGTCAGTGAAGCCGGCAGCCTTTGTGTGGAGTGACCCTGAGCTGGGAAGGTGACCCTGGCTCCGGAAGCCAGGCTGAGAGTGGCGAGAGAGAGAGGCTCAGAGCTTTGTCACAATGGTGGGATCGAGCTCAGGCTCTGGGTGTGACTTCCTGTCGACAGGGCTGCCAACAGAGGCAGCACGGGGACGAGGAACTCTTCACGCCGCAGGTCACAGAGCCACACGTTTATCCTGGGATTTTCCCTGGGAGCGTCTGGCCGGTGCTGACACTTCATCACTCAGCACGGGGCCTCAGGCTGTGAGAGAATGGGGCCTTTGATGTCACAACAGGACGGGGGAGCTGTTCTGAAGCAAAGGCGATGGTTTAAACAGTTCTGGCCTGGAGCCAAATAACCAATAACACACAACGGACAAGGCAGGAGAAAGACTCTTTCCCCTCTCAACACACACCCCACTAACCAGTCTGGAGGGATTCAATCATAGAATCACACAATGCAGGACAAGGTCCTTCGGCCCATTGGACCCGCATCATCACTCGAAAAACACCTGAGCTCACACCGACTCCCGCCGAGCAGCACTTGGCCCAGAGCCCTGGATGTTATAGAACATCGAAAAAATACAGCACAAACAGGCCCTTCGGCCCACAGGTTGCGCCGGTCACGTCCCTACCTACCGAGGCTTATATATAGGCTTACCTATAACCCTCAATCCTATTAAGTCCCATGTACTCATCCAGGAGTCTCTTAAAAGACCCTATTGAGTTCGCCTCCACCACCACTGACGGCAGCCGATTCCACTCGCCCACCACCCTCTGAGTGAAAAACTTACCCCTGACATCTCCTCTGTACCTACCCCCCAGCACCTTAAACCTGTGTCCTCTCGTAGCAGCCATTTCCACCCTGGGAAAAAGCCTCTGAGAGTCCACTCGATCTATACCTCTCAACATCTTGTACACCTCCATCAGGTCACCTCTCATCCTTCGTCTCTCCAAGGAGAAAAGACCGAGCTCCCTCAGACTATCCTCATAAGGCATGCCACTCAACCCAGGCAACATCCTTGTAAATCTCCTCTGCACCCTTTCAATCTTTTCCACATCCTTCCTGTAATGAGGCGACCAGAACTGAGCGCAGTACTCCAAGTGGGGTCTGACGAGGGTCTTATATAGCTGCATCATTATCCCCGGACTCCTAAACTCAATCCCTCGATTGATAAAGGCCAGCACACCATACGCCTTCTTAACCACCTCCTCCACCTGTGGGGCCGATTTCAGAGTCCAATGGACCCGGACCCCAAGGTCCTTCTGATCCTCCACAGTACTAAGAGTCTTTCCCTTTATATTGTACTCCTTCATCCCATTTGACCTGCCAAAATGGACCACAACGCATTTATCTGGGTTGAAGTCCATCTGCCACTTCTCCGCCCAGTCTTGCATCCTATCTATGTCCCTCTGTAACTTCTGACATCCCTCCAGACTATCCACAACCCCGCCAACCTTCGTGTCGTCGGCAAACTTTAGGGAAGGGAATCTGCCGTCCTTACCCAGTCTGGCCGACATGTGACTCCAGGACCACAGCGCGATGTGGGTGATGCTTAACTGCCCCCCAAGGGCAACTAGGGATGGGCAATAAATGCTGGCCAGCAATGCCCTCTGACAGTGCGGCACTCCCTCAGTACTGACCCTCTGACAGTGCAGCACTCCCTCAGTGCTGACCCTCTGACAGTGCGGCACTCCCTCAGTGCTGACCCTCTGACAGTGCGGCACTCCCTCAGTACTGACCCTCTGACAGTGCAGCACTCCCTCAGTGCTGACCCTCTGACAGTGCGGCACTCCCTCAGCACTGACCCTCTGACAGTGCGGCACTCCCTCAGTGCTGACCCTCTGACAGTGCGGCACTCCCTCAGTGCTGACCCTCTGACAGTGCGGCACTCCCTCAGTACTGACCCTCTGACAGTGCGGCACTCCCTCAGTACTGACCCTCTGACAGTGCGGCACTCCCTCAGTACTGACCCTCTGACAGTGCGGCACTCCCTCAGTACTGACCCTCTGACAGTGCGGCACTCCCTCAGTACTGACCCTCTGACAGTGCGGCACTCCCTCAGTACTGACCCTCTGACAGTGCGGCACTCCCTCAGCACTGACCCTCTGACAGTGCGGCACTCCCTCAGTACTGACCCTCTGACAGTACAGCACTCCCTCAGCACTGACCCTCTGACAGTGCGGCACTCCCTCAGCACTGACCCTCTGACAGTGCGGCACTCCCTCAGTACTGACCCTCTGACAGTGCGGCACTCCCTCAGCACTGCCCTCTGACAGTGCGGCACTCCCTCAGTACTGACCCTCTGACAGTGCGGCACTCCCTCAGTACTGACCCTCTGACAGTACAGCACTCCCTCAGCACTGACCCTCTGACAGTGCGGCACTCCCTCAGCACTGACCCTCTGACAGTGCGGCACTCCCTCAGTACTGACCCTCTGACAGTGCGGCACTCCCTCAGCACTGCCCTCTGACAGTGCGGCACTCCCTCAGCACTGACCCTCTGACAGTGCGGCACACCCTCAGTACTGACCCTCTGACAGTGCAGCACTCCCTCAGTACTGACCCTCTGACAGTGCAGCACTCCCTCAGCACTGACCCTCTGACAGTGCGGCACTCCCTCAGTACTGACCCTCTGACAGTGCGGCACTCCCTCAGCACTGACCCTCTGACAGTGCGGCACTCCCTCAGCACTGACCCTCTGACAGTGCGGCACTCCCTCAGTACTGACCCTCTGACAGTGCGGCACTCCCTCAGTACTGACCCTCTGACAGTGCGGCACTTCCTCAGCACTGACCCTCTGACAGTGCGGCACTCCCTCAGCACTGACCCTCTGACAGTGCGGCACTCCCTCAGTACTGACCCTCTGACAGTGCGGCACTCCCTCAGCACTGACCCTCTGACAGTGCGGCACTCCCTCAGCACTGACCCTCTGACAGTGCGGCACTCCCTCAGTACTGACCCTCTGACAGTGCGGCACTCCCTCAGTACTGACCCTCTGACAGTGCGGCACTCCCTCAGTACTGATCCTCTGACAGTGCGGCACTCCCTCAGTACTGACCCTCTGACAGTGCGGCACTCCCTCCGCACTGACCCTCTGGGAGTGCGGCACTCCCTCAGTACTGACCCTCTGACAGTGCGGCACTCCCTCAGCACTGACCCTCTGACAGTGCAGCACTCCCTCAGTACTGACCCTCTGACAGTGCGGCACTCCCTCCGCACTGACCCTCTGGGAGTGCGGCACTCCCTCAGTACTGACCCTCTGACAGTGCGGCACTCCCTCAGCACTGACCCTCTGACAGTGCGGCACTCCCTCAGCACTGCCCCTCTGACAGTGCGGCACTCCCTCTGCACTGACCCCCTGACAGTGCGGCACTCCCTCAGCACTGACCTTATGACAGTGCGGCACTCCCTCAGTACTGACCCTCTGACAGTGCAGCACTCCCTCAGCACTGACCCTCTGACAGTGCGGCACTCCCTCAGTACTGATCCTCTGACAGTGCGGCACTCCCTCAGCACTGACCCTCTGACAGTGCGGCACTCCCTCAGCACTGACCCTCTGACAGTGCGGCACTCCCTCAGTACTGACTCTCTGACAGTGCGGCGCTCCCTCAGTACTGACCCTCTGACAGTGCGGCACTCCCTCCGCACTGACCCTCTGGGAGTGCGGCACTCCCTCAGTACTGACCCTCTGACAGTGCGGCACTCCCTCAGCACTGACCCTCTGACAGTGCGGCACTCCCTCAGCACTGCCCCTCTGACAGTGCGGCACTCCCTCTGCACTGACCCCCTGACAGTGCGGCACTCCCTCAGCACTGACCTTATGACAGTGCGGCACTCCCTCAGTACTGACCCTCTGACAGTGCAGCACTCCCTCAGCACTGACCCTCTGACAGTGCGGCACTCCCTCAGTACTGATCCTCTGACAGTGCGGCACTCCCTCAGCACTGACCCTCTGACAGTGCGGCACTCCCTCAGCACTGACCCTCTGACAGTGCGGCACTCCCTCAGTACTGACTCTCTGACAGTGCGGCGCTCCCTCAGTACTGACCCTCTGACAGTGCGGCACTCCCTCAGTACTGACCCTCTGACAGTGCGGCACTCCCTCAGTACTGACCCTCTGACAGTGCGGCACTCCCTCAGTACTGACCCCCTGACAGTGCGGCACTCCCTCAGCACTGACCCTCTGACAGTGCGGCACTCCCTCAGCACTGACCCTCTGACAGTGCGGCACTCCCTCAGCACTGACCCTCTGACAGTGCGGCACTCCCTCAGCACTGACCCTCTGACAGTGCGGCACTCCCTCAGCACTGACCCTCTGACAGTGCGGCACTCCCTCAGCACTGACCCTCTGACAGTGCGGCACTCCCTCAGCACTGACCCTCTGACAGTGCGGCACTCCCTCAGCACTGACCCTCTGACAGTGCGGCACTCCCTCAGCACTGACCCTCTGACAGTGCGGCACTCCCTCAGTACTGACCCTCTGACAGTGCGGCACTCCCTCAGCACTGACCCTCTGACAGTGCGGCACTCCCTCAGTACTGACCCTCTGACAGTGCGGCACTCCCTCAGTACTGACCCTCTGACAGTGCGGCACTCCCTCAGTACTGACCCTCTGACAGTGCGGCACTCCTCAGCACTGACCCTCTGACAGTGCAGCACTCCCTCAGTACTGACCCTCTGACAGTGCGGCACTCCCTCAGCACTGACCCTCTGACAGTGCGGCACTCCCTCAGCACTGACCCTCTGACAGTGCGGCACTCCCTCAGCACTGACCCTCTGACAGTGCGGCACTCCCTCAGTACTGACCCTCTGACAGTGCGGCACTCCCTCAGTACTGACCCTCTGACAGTGCGGCACTCCCTCAGTACTGACCCTCTGACAGTGCGGCACTCCCTCAGTACTGACTCTCTGACAGTGCGGCACTCCCTCAGCACTGACCCTCTGACAGTGCGGCACTCCCTCAGCACTGACCCTCTGACAGTGCGGCACTCCCTCAGTACTGACCCTCTGACAGTGCAACACTCCCTCAGCACTGACCCTCTGACAGTGCGGCACTCCCTCAGCACTGACCCTCTGACAGTGCGGCACTCCCTCAGTACTGTGTACTCACAGAGAGAGTGATGTTTGGGGAGGGACAGGGGGAGAACTTGTCGTCCTTTCTTTCTGCTCTGCCACTTTTCTTTCGGCTCACGTCCAACCCTTGTTGCCCCAGTGGTGGGCGATCTAAGAACTGGTGATTGCCAACAGAGAGTGGGGGAAAAGGCCCATTATACTCCATGGTGACGCTCTTAAGGTGACTCAGGAAATCTAGCCCCAGGAGTCCGGCAGCGCAGAGTTGTGGCAGCACGAGGAGCCTGAAGTTTTTGTACACTGTGCCCCGTACAGTCAGGGTCGCCACACAGTACCTGAGGACATCCACCAAGTGGGACTTTGAAGCCATGGAGATCGTTTGCTTCACTGGCAGTACTGAATGGGCGTAGTGACTCACTGTGTTAGGGTGAATAAAGCTCTCCGTACTCCCACAGTCAAATAAACAGTTTGTAGTGCGACCGTTTACCTCGATGTCCATCATGGACCTGGCGAGTTGGTGAGGCCTGGATTGGTCCAGCGTAACCGAAGCCACCGTTGGATTTTGCGAGTAGTCGCACGTGGCTGATGGCGTCCAAGATGGCGGCCCCCGCGGGTCACACACGTCTGATGGCGGCCCGCACGGCTCACACGCGGCTGATGGCGTCCAAGATGGCGGCCCCCGCGGGTCACACACGTCTGATGGCGGCCCGCACGGCTCACACGCTGCTGATGGCGTCCAAGATGGTGGCCCGCACGGCTCACACGCGGCTACCGGCGCCCAAGATGGCAGTCCCCCCGCGGGTCGCACGCGGCGCTACTGGGCTTGGAGGTCGACTTCGCTCTGCATACCTTCGCGTAATGGCCCTTCTTTCCTCACCCGGAGCAGATCGCATCCTTCGCCGGGCAGCGTTGTCGGGGGTGCTTCCCCAGGCCGCAGAAGTAGCACTTCGGGCCTCCAGAGACTGCCGCAGCGGTCGGGTCATTGGTGGGACGTGGCGTGGCGTAGGCCTGCAGCCCTCCCGAGTACAGAGGTGGTGGCGGCCGCGGTGTCCACGATGTGCCCCCGTGGTCGGGGGTGTAGGCCTCGAGATTACGGAAGGCCACCTCTAACGAGTCGGCAAGCGCTACAGTCTTTTGTAGGTCCAGCCCACCCTGTTCCAGCAGTCGTTGTCGGATATAGTTTGACCCGATACCCGTGACATTGGCATCTCTGATTAAGTCCTCAGTGTTTTGGGCGGCTGTTACGGCCTTGCAGTTGCAGGCCCTGCCAAGTGCTCGCAACGCACGCAGGAATTGATCACCCGATTCTCCTGGCTGTTGTCTGCGAGTAGCCAGAAAATGTCTGGCGTAGATTACATTAGTCTGTTTGTTGTACTGGCCTTTTAAAAGTTCGATCGCATCCTTGTAAGTTTCAGCGTCTCTAATCATCGAGAATACTTGATCGCTTACCCGGGCGTGGAGCACGTGGAGCTTGTCGGTTTCGGTCCGGATGACGGAGGAGGAGGTGAGGAAAGTTTCGAAACATCGCAGCCAGTGATCGAAGCTGTTCGAGGCTCCTACGGCTTGAGGGTCCAGTTCGAGTTTGTCGGGTTTCAGTATCTGCTCCATCCCAAAACTTTTGCGAATAAAATTGATGCACCACCAATCAAGCAAAGACTAGTTTGTATGCAAGAACAAATAGGCTTTTATTCGCAAAAGACTTGGAGCACACCCATGCTGATGAACTGGTTATAGACTGAGGCAGGGGGGTGGGGAGCAGTCACCTTTATACCTGGACCGGGGGGAGGAGTCTCAGGCAGGGCCGGCAGTGTCATGTCCAGGCATGTCACACACACACACACACAGGCTATAAGCTAACAGTGGTTTACCACAAGGAGCAATTTAGCATGGCCAATCCACCCTAACCTGCACATCTTTAGAGTGTGGGAGGAAACCGGAGCACCCGGAGGAAACCCACGCAGACACAGGGGGAACGTGCAAACTCCACACAGACAGTGACTCAAGCCAGGAATTGAACCTTCTGGGTAAATCTCCCTCTGCACCCTCCCCAAAGCCCTGACATCCCTTCTCAAGGTCCACAAGCTGAGGCCCTAACCAGAGATTCTGAGAAGTTTAACACAACAAGTGGGATGTGAGTTGTTTGTGGTTGTGATTTATTGAGAGAGAACAGATGCCTAATGAATTCCTTTGTGGAGAGAGTGTGTCAGTGATCCCCGGAGGAACTGTCACCAAAGAAAAACAAAGAGTGGTGGTGATAAGGAAGATAGATGGCAGCCTGGTCAGTGTGTGATGAGAGAGCGAGTGTGGAATGGCCAGAGGACTTCTGATTTGATTCTGATTTGATTTATTATTGTCATGTATTAACATACAGTGAAAGGTATTGTTTCTTGCGCGCTATACAGACAAAACATACTGTTCATAGAGAAGGAAAGGAGAGGGTGCAGAATGTAGTGTTACAGTCATAGCTAGGGTGTAGAGAAAGATCAACTTAATGCGAGGTAGGTCCATTCAAAAGTCTGACAGCAGCAGGGAAGAAGCTGTTCTTGAGTCGGTTGGTGCATGACCTCAGACTTTTGTATCTTTTTCCCGACGGAAGAGAGAATGTCCGGGGTGCGTGGGGTCCTTGATTATGCGGCTGCTTTCCCGAGGCAGCGGGAAGTGTAGACAGAGTCAATGGATGGGAGGTTGGTTTGAGTGATGGATTGGGCTACATTCACGACCTTTTGTAGTTCCTTGCGGTCTTGGGCAGAGCAGGAGCCCCAGACCAAGCTGTGATACACCCAGAAAGAATGCTTTCTATGGTGCATCTGTAAAAGTTGGTGAGAGTCGTGGCGGACATGCCAAATTTCCTTCTCTGGGAGCCTGCAAGCAGACACATGCGGGGAGGGGCAGGGGGTGTGTTCCCCACATGGTGAGTTCCCCTCCCCCCCCCCACTCACTGCTGCATTCGTACCAGCAAGGGCCGGATAAGGGCATTGGGTGGGGGCGGGGGTGGGGGAGACACATTCTCCTGGGATTAGCACTGCTCCCGCCGGATTTGGGTCACCTTCCACAGGCAGTGTGTCCGGGAACTCTGGACTATTTCCATCTCAGCGCGGCTTAACCCATTGGGGATTGGAACAAATCTCACTCGCACACACCAGCCCGCTGGAGATTGTTATCGACTGGCTCCGTGTACAGAGCACTAACAGAATAACTTAATTCCCAAAGGCAGTTCATAAACAACATCAGATCCTGGAGCAGAGCTCAGATCCCAATATAAACCGGAACCACAGCCTTCCTCCTCTTTCTGAGTTGGCCATTCGAGCCACGGCAGCCTTCAGCAAGATTTATTTTCCTGTGCTAATCTTTTCCTTATTCATTCCTGGGACATGGGCGTCGCTGGCTGGGCCAGCATTTATTGCCCATCCCTAGTTGCCCTTGGAGGGCAGTTGAGACCAATATGCAATGAGTGGGGTATCCTATCAATAAACTGATTCCGGGGATGGCGGGACTGATGTGTGAGGAAAGATTGACTCGGTTAGAATTGTTTTCACTGGAGTTCAGATGAATGAGGGGGGGATCTCATAGAGAATTATAAAATTCTAACAGGACGAGACAGGGTAGATGCAGGGAGGATGTTCCCGATGGTGGGGGAGTCCAGAACCAGGGCTCACAGTCTGAGGATTCAGGGTAGACCATTTAGTTTAAAGTTTATTTATTAGTGTCACAACTCGGCTTACATTAACACTGCAATGGAGTTACTGTGAAAATCCCCCAGTCACCACACTCTGGTGCCTGTTCAGGTACACTGAGGGAGAATTTAACACGGCCAATGCACCCTAACCCGCACGTCTTTCAGACTGTGGGAGGAAACCGGAGCACCCGGAGGAAACCCACGCAGACACGGGGAGAATGTGCAAACTCCACACAGACAGTGACCCGTGGCAGGAATGGAACCCAGTTCCCTGGCGCTGTGAGGCAGCAGTGAACCCGGGTCCCTGGCACTGTGAGGCAGCAGTGAACCCGGGTCCCTGGCACTGTGAGGCAGCAGTGAACCCGGGTCCCTGGCACTGTGAGGGAGCAGTGAACCCGGGTCCCTGGCGCTGTGAGGGAGCAGTGAACCCGGGTCCCTGGCGCTGTGAGGGAGCAGTGAACCCGGGTCCCTGGCACTGTGAGGGAGCAGTGAACCCGGGTCCCTGGCGCTGTGAGGGAGCAGTGAACCCGGGTCCCTGGCGCTGTGAGGCAGCAGTGAACCCGGGTCCCTGGCGCTGGGAGGGAGCAGTGAACCCGGGTCCCTGGCGCTGTGAGGGAGCAGTGAACCCGGGTCTCTGGCACTGTGAGGGAGCAGTGAACCCGGGTCCCTGGCGCTGTGAGGGAGCAGTGAACCCGGGTCCCTGGCGCTGTGAGGCAGCAGTGAACCCGGGTCCCTGGGGCTGTGAGGGAGCAGTGAACCCGGGTCCCTGGCGCTGTGAGGCAGCAGTGAACCCGGGTCCCTGGCACTGTGAGGGAGCAGTGAACCCGGGTCCCTGGCGCTGTGAGGCAGCAGTGAACCCGGGTCCCTGGCACTGTGAGGGAGCAGTGAACCCGGGTCCCTGGCGCTGTGAGGCAGCAGTGAACCCGGGTCCCTGGCGCTGTGAGGGAGCAGTGAACCCGGGTCCCTGGCACTGTGAGGGAGCAGAGAACCCGGGTCCCTGGCGCTGTGAGGGAGCAGTGAACCCGGGTCCCTGGCACTGTGAGGGAGCAGTGAACCCGGGTCCCTGGCACTGTGAGGCAGCAGTGAACCCGGGTCCCTGGCGCTGTGAGACAGCAGTGAACCCGGGTCCCTGGCGCTGTGAGGCAGCAGTGAACCCGGGTCCCTGGCGCTGTGAGGCAGCAGTGAACCCGGGTCCCTGGCGCTGTGAGGCAGCAGTGAACCCGGGTCCCTGGCGCTGTGAGGCAGCAGTGAACCCGGGTCCCTGGCACTGTGAGGGAGCAGTGAACCCGGGTCCCTGGTGCTGTGAGGGAGCAGTGAACCCGGGTCCCTGGGGCTGTGAGGGAGCAGTGAACCCGGGTCCCTGGCGCTGGGAGGGAGCAGTGAACCCGGGTCCCTGGCGCTGTGAGGCAGCAGTGAACCCGGGTCCCTGGCGCTGTGAGGGAGCAGTGAACCCGGGTCCCTGGCGCTGGGAGGGAGCAGTGAACCCGGGTCCCTGGCGCTGTGAGGGAGCAGTGAACCCGGGTCCCTGGCGCTGTGAGGGAGCAGTGAACCCGGGTCCCTGGCACTGTGAGGGAGCAGTGAACCCGGGTCCCTGGCACTGTGAGGGAGCAGTGAACCCGGGTCCCTGGCGCTGTGAGGCAGCAGTGAACCCGGGTCCCTGGCGCTGTGAGGCAGCGGTGAACCCGGGTCCCTGGTGCTGGGAGGGAGCAGTGAACCCGGGTCCCTGGCGCTGTGAGGCAGCAGTGAACCCGGGTCCCTGGCGCTGTGAGGGAGCAGTGAACCCGGGTCCCTGGCACTGTGAGGCAGCAGTGAACCCAGGTCCCTGGGGCTGTGAGGGAGCAGTGAACCCGGGTCCCTGGCGCTGTGAGGCAGCAGTGAACCCGGGTCCCTGGCGCTGTGAGGCAGCGGTGAACCCGGGTCCCTGGTGCTGGGAGGGAGCAGTGAACCCGGGTCCCTGGCGCTGTGAGGCAGCAGTGAACCCGGGTCCCTGGCGCTGTGAGGCAGCAGTGAACCCGGGTCCCTGGCACTGTGAGGCAGCAGTGAACCCAGGTCCCTGGCACTGTGAGGCAGCAGTGAACCCGGGTCCCTGGCACTGTGAGGGAGCAGTGAACCCAGGTCCCTGGCGCTGTGAGGCAGCAGTGAACCCGGGTCCCTGGCGCTGTGAGACAGCAGTGAACCCAGGTCCCTGGCGCTGTGAGACAGCAGTGAACCCGGGACCCTGGTGCTGGGAGGGAGCAGTGAACCCGGGTCCCTGGGGCTGTGAGACAGCAGTGAACCCGGGTCCCTGGGGCTGTGAGACAGCAGTGAACCCGGGTCCCTGGCGCTGTGAGACAGTAGTGAACCCGGGTCCCTGGCGCTGTGAGGCAGCAGTGAACCCGGGTCCCTGGCACTGTGAGGGAGCAGTGAACCCGGGTCCCTGGGGCTGTGAGGGAGCAGTGAACCCGGGTCCCTGGGGCTGTGAGGGAGCAGTGAACCCGGGTCCCTGGCACTGTGAGGGAGCAGTGAACCCGGGTCGTTGGCGCTGTGAGGGAGCAGTGAACCCGGGTCCCTGGCGCTGGGAGGGAGCAGTGAACCCGGGTCCCTGGCGCTGGGAGGGAGCAGTGAACCCGGGTCCCTGGCGCTGTGAGGGAGCAGTGAACCCGGGTCCCTGGCGCTGTGAGGGAGCAGTGAACCCGGGTCCCTGGCGCTGTGAGGCAGCAGTGAACCCGGGTCCCTGGCGCTGTGAGGCAGCAGTGAACCCGGGTCCCTGGCGCTGTGAGGCAGCAGTGAACCCGGGTCCCTGGCGCTGTGAGGCAGCAGTGAACCCGGGTCCCTGGCGCTGTGAGGCAGCAGTGAACCCGGGTCCCTGGCACTGTGAGGCAGCAGTGAACCCGGGTCCCTGGCACTGTGAGGGAGCAGTGAACCTGGGTCCCTGGCGCTGTGAGGGAGCAGTGAACCCGGGTCCCTGGCGCTGGGGGGCAGCAGTGAACCCGGGTCCCTGGCGCTGGGGGGCAGCAGTGAACCCGGGTCCCTGGCGCTGGGGGGCAGCAGTGGACCCGGGTCCCTGGCGCTGTGAGACAGCAGTGAACCCGGGTCCCTGGCACTGTGAGGCAGCAGTGAACCCGGGTCCCTGGCGCTGTGAGGGAGCAGTGAACCCGGGTCCCTGGCGCTGTGAGGGAGCAGTGAACCCGGGTCCCTGGCACTGTGAGGCAGCAGTGAACCCGGGTCCCTGGCGCTGTGAGGCAGCAGTGAACCCGGGTCCCTGGCGCTGTGAGGGAGCAGTGAACCCGGGTCCCTGGCGCTGTGAGGCAGCAGTGAACCCGGGTCCCTGGCACTGTGAGGCAGCAGTGAACCCGGGTCCCTGGCACTGTGAGGGAGCAGTGAACCCGGGTCCCTGGCGCTGTGAGACAGCAGTGAACCCGGGTCCCTGGCACTGTGAGGTAGCAGTGAACCCGGGTCCCTGGCGCTGTGAGGGAGCAGTGAACCCGGGTCCCTGGCACTGTGAGGGAGCAGTGAACCCGGGTCCCTGGCGCTGTGAGACAGCAGTGAACCCGGGTCCCTGGCGCTGTGAGGCAGCAGTGAACCCGGGTCCCTGGCGCTGTGAGACAGCAGTGAACCCGGGTCCCTGGCGCTGTGAGGGAGCAGTGAACCCGGGTCCCTGGCACTGTGAGGGAGCAGTGAACCCGGGTCCCTGGCACTGTGAGGGAGCAGTGAACCCGGGTCCCTGGCGCTGTGAGACAGCAGTGAACCCGGGTCCCTGGCGCTGTGAGAGAGCAGTGAACCCGGGTCCCTGGCGCTGTGAGGGAGCAGTGAACCCGGGTCCCTGGCGCTGTGAGGGAGCAGTGAACCCGGGTCCCTGGCGCTGTGAGGCAGCAGTGAACCCGGGTCCCTGGCGCTGTGAGGCAGCAGTGAACCCGGGTTCCTGGCGCTGTGAGGGAGCAGTGAACCCGGGTCCCTGGCGCTGTGAGGCAGCAGTGAACCCGGGTCCCTGGCGCTGTGAGGCAGCAGTGAACCCGGGTCCCTGGCGCTGTGAGGGAGCAGTGAACCCGGGTCCCTGGTGCTGTGAGGCAGCAGTGAACCCGGGTCCCTGGTGCTGTGAGGCAGCAGTGAACCCGGGTCCCTGGCGCTGTGAGGGAGCAGTGAACCCGGGTCCCTGGCACTGTGAGGGAGCAGTGAACCCGGGTCCCTGGCACTGTGAGGCAGCAGTGAACCCAGGTCCCTGGCACTGTGAGGGAGCAGTGAACCCGGGTCCCTGGCACTGTGAGGGAGCAGTGAACCCGGGTCCCTGGCGCTGTGAGGGAGCAGTGAACCCGGGTCCCTGGCGCTGGGAGGGAGCAGTGAACCCGGGTCCCTGGCGCTGTGAGGCAGCAGTGAACCCGGGTCCCTGGCACTGTGAGGGAGCAGTGAACCCGGGTCCCTGGCGCTGGGAGACAGCAGTGAACCCGGGTCCCTGGCGCTGTGAGGGAGCAGTGAACCCGGGTCCCTGGCGCTGTGAGGCAGCAGTGAACCCGGGTCCCTGGCGCTGTGAGGCAGCAGTGAACCCGGGTCCCTGGCGCTGTGAGGCAGCAGTGAACCCGGGTCCCTGGCGCTGTGAGGCAGCAGTGAACCCGGGTCCCTGGCGCTGTGAGGCAGCAGTGAACCCGGGTCCCTGGCGCTGTGAGGCAGCAGTGAACCCGGGTCCCTGGCGCTGTGAGGCAGCAGTGAACCCGGGTCCCTGGCGCTGTGAGGCAGCAGTGAACCCGGGTCCCTGGCACTGTGAGGCAGCAGTGAACCCGGGTCCCTGGCACTGTGAGGGAGCAGTGAACCCGGGTCCCTGGCACTGTGAGGGAGCAGTGAACCCGGGTCCCTGGCACTGTGAGGGAGCAGTGAACCCGGGTCCCTGGCACTGTGAGGGAGCAGTGAACCCGGGTCCCTGGCACTGTGAGGCAGCAGTGAACCCGGGTCCCTGGCGCTGTGAGGCAGCAGTGAACCCGGGTCCCTGGCACTGTGAGGGAGCAGTGAACCTGGGTCCCTGGCGCTGTGAGGGAGCAGTGAACCCGGGTCCCTGGCGCTGGGGGGCAGCAGTGAACCCGGGTCCCTGGCGCTGTGAGGCAGCAGTGAACCCACGTCCCTGGCACTGTGAGGCAGCAGTGAACCCGGGTCCCTGGCGCTGTGAGGGAGCAGTGAACCCGGGTCCCTGGCGCTGTGAGGGAGCAGTGAACCCGGGTCCCTGGCACTGTGAGGGAGCAGTGAACCCGGGTCCCTGGCACTGTGAGGGAGCAGTGAACCTGGGTCCCTGGCGCTGTGAGGGAGCAGTGAACCCGGGTCCCTGGCGCTGGGGGGCAGCAGTGAACCCGGGTCCCTGGCGCTGGGGGGCAGCAGTGAACCCGGGTCCCTGGCGCTGGGGGGCAGCAGTGAACCCGGGTCCCTGGCGCTGTGAGACAGCAGTGAACCCGGGTCCCTGGCGCTGTGAGGCAGCAGTGAACCCGGGTCCCTGGCGCTGTGAGGGAGCAGTGAACCCGGGTCCCTGGCGCTGTGAGGGAGCAGTGAACCCGGGTCCCTGGCACTGTGAGGCAGCAGTGAACCCGGGTCCCTGGCGCTGTGAGGCAGCAGTGAACCCGGGTCCCTGGCGCTGTGAGGGAGCAGTGAACCCGGGTCCCTGGCGCTGTGAGGCAGCAGTGAACCCGGGTCCCTGGCGCTGTGAGGCAGCAGTGAACCCGGGTCCCTGGCGCTGTGAGGCAGCAGTGAACCCGGGTCCCTGGCACTGTGAGGCAGCAGTGAACCCGGGTCCCTGGCGCTGTGAGGGAGCAGTGAACCCGGGTCCCTGGCGCTGTGAGGGAGCAGTGAACCCGGGTCCCTGGCACTGTGAGGCAGCAGTGAACCCGGGTCCCTGGCGCTGTGAGGCAGCAGTGAACCCGGGTCCCTGGCGCTGTGAGGGAGCAGTGAACCCGGGTCCCTGGCGCTGTGAGGCAGCAGTGAACCCGGGTCCCTGGCGCTCTGAGGGAGCAGTGAACCCGGGTCCCTGGCGCTGTGAGACAGCAGTGAATCCGGGTCCCTGGCACTGTGAGGGAGCAGTGAACCCGGGTCCCTGGCACTGTGAGGGAGCAGTGAACCCGGGTCCCTGGCACTGTGAGGGAGCAGTGAACCCGGGTCCCTGGCACTGTGAGACAGCAGTGAACCCGGGTCCCTGGCGCTGTGAGGCAGCAGTGAACCCGGGTCCCTGGCGCTGTGAAGGAGCAGTGAACCCGGGTCCCTGGCGCTGTGAGGTAGCAGTGAACCCGGGTCCCTGGCGCTGTGAGGCAGCAGTGAACCCGGGTCCCTGGCGCTGTGAGGCAGCAGTGAACCCGGGTCCCTGGCGCTGTGAGGGAGCAGTGAACCCGGGTCCCTGGCGCTGTGAGGCAGCAGTGAACCCGGGTCCCTGGCGCTGTGAGGGAGCAGTGAACCCGGGTCCCTGGCGCTGTGAGGCAGCAGTGAACCCGGGTCCCTGGCGCTGTGAGGGAGCAGTGAACCCGGGTCCCTGGCGCTGTGAGGCAGCAGTGAACCCGGGTCCCTGGCGCTGTGAGGGAGCAGTGAACCCGGGTCCCTGGCGCTGTGAGGCAGCAGTGAACCCGGGTCCCTGGCGCTGTGAGGGAGCAGTGAACCCGGGTCCCTGGCGCTGTGAGGCAGCAGTGAACCCGGGTCCCTGGCGCTGTGAGGGAGCAGTGAACCCGGGTCCCTGGCGCTGTGAGGCAGCAGTGAACCCGGGTCCCTGGCGCTGTGAGGGAGCAGTGAACCCGGGTCCCTGGCGCTGTGAGGCAGCAGTGAACCCGGGTCCCTGGCACTGTGAGGGAGCAGTGAACCCGGGTCCCTGGCGCTGTGAGGGAGCAGTGAACCCGGGTCCCTGGCGCTGTGAGGCAGCAGTGAACCCGGGTCCCTGGCGCTGTGAGGGAGCAGTGAACCCGGGTCCCTGATGCTGTGAGGCAGCAGTGAACCCGGGTCCCTGGCACTGTGAGGCAGCAGTGAACCCGGGTCCCTGGCGCTGTGAGGGAGCAGTGAACCCGGGTCCCTGGCGCTGTGAGGGAGCAGTGAACCCGGGTCCCTGGCACTGTGAGGGAGCAGTGAACCCGGGTCCCTGGCGCTGTGAGGGAGCAGTGAACCCGGGTCCCTGGCGCTGTGAGGCAGCAGTGAACCCGGGTCCCTGGCGCTGTGAGGGAGCAGTGAACCCGGGTCCCTGGCGTGTGAGGGAGCAGTGAACCCGGGTCCCTGGCGCTGTGAGGGAGCAGTGAACTCGGGTCCCTGGCGTGTGAGGGAGCAGTGAACCCGGGTCCCTGGCGCTGTGAGGCAGCAGTGAACCCGGGTCCCTGGCGCTGTGAGGCAGCAGTGAACCCGGGTCCCTGGCGCTGTGAGGCAGTGAACCCGGGTCCCTGGCGCTGTGAGGCAGCAGTGAACCCGGGTCCCTGGCGCTGTGAGGCAGCAGTGAACCCGGGTCCCTGGCACTGTGAGGGAGCAGTGAACCCGGGTCCCTGGCACTGTGAGGCAGCAGTGAACCCGGGTCCCTGGCGCTGTGAGGGAGCAGTGAACCCGGGTCCCTGGCGCTGTGAGGCAGCAGTGAACCCGGGTCCCTGGCGCTGGGAGGCAGCAGTGAACCCGGGTCCCTGGCGCTGTGAGGCAGCAGTGAACCCGGGTCCCTGGCACTGTGAGGCAGCAGTGAACCCGGGTCCCTGGCGCTGTGAGGGAGCAGTGAACCCGGGTCCCTGGCACTGTGAGGCAGCAGTGAACCCGGGTCCCTGGCGCTGTGAGGCAGCAGTGAACCCGGGTCCCTGGCACTGTGAGGCAGCAGTGAACCCGGGTCCCTGGCACTGTGAGGCAGCAGTGAACCCGGGTCCCTGGCGCTGTGAGGGAGCAGTGAACCCGGGTCCCTGGCACTGTGAGGCAGCAGTGAACCCGGGTCCCTGGCGCTGTGAGGCAGCAGTGAACCCGGGTCCCTGGCGCTGTGAGGCAGCAGTGAACCCGGGTCCCTGGCACTGTGAGGCAGCAGTGAACCCGGGTCCCTGGCGCTGGGAGGGAGCAGTGAACCCGGGTCCCTGGCACTGTGAGGCAGCAGTGAACCCGGGTCCCTGGCGCTGTGAGGCAGCAGTGAACCCGGGTCCCTGGCGATGGGAGGGAGCAGTGAACCCGGGTCCCTGGCACTGTGAGGGAGCAGTGAACCCGGGTCCCTGGCGCTGTGAGGGAGCAGTGAACCCGGGTCCCTGGCGCTGTGAGGCAGCAGTGAACCCGGGTCCCTGGCGCTGTGAGGCAGCAGTGAACCCGGGTCCCTGGCGCTGTGAGGCAGCAGTGAACCCGGGTCCCTGGCGCTGTGAGGGAGCAGTGAACCCGGGTCCCTGGCGCTGTGAGGCAGCAGTGAACCCGGGTCCCTGGCGCTGTGAGGCAGCAGTGAACCCGGGTCCCTGGCGCTGTGAGGGAGCAGTGAACCCGGGTCCCTGGCACTGTGAGGGAGCAGTGAACCCGGGTCCCTGGCGCTGTGAGGCAGCAGTGAACCCGGGTCCCTGGCACTGTGAGGCAGCAGTGAACCCGGGTCCCTGGCGCTGTGAGGCAGCAGTGAACCCGGGTCCCTGGCGCTGGGAGACAGCAGTGAACCCGGGTCCCTGGCACTGTGAGGCAGCAGTGAACCCGGGTCCCTGGCGCTGTGAGGGAGCAGTGAACCCGGGTCCCTGGCGCTGTGAGGGAGCAGTGAACCCGGGTCCCTGGCACTGTGAGGCAGCAGTGAACCCGGGTCCCTGGCGCTGTGAGGCAGCAGTGAACCCGGGTCCCTGGCGCTGTGAGGGAGCAGTGAACCCGGGTCCCTGGCGCTGGGAGGGAGCAGTGAACCCGGGTCCCTGGCACTGTGAGGGAGCAGTGAACCCGGGTCCCTGGCACTGTGAGGGAGCAGTGAACCCGGGTCCCTGGCACTGTGAGGCAGCAGTGAACCCGGGTCCCTGGCGCTGTGAGGCAGCAGTGAACCCGGGTCCCTGGCGCTGGGAGGGAGCAGTGAACCCGGGTCCCTGGCGCTGTGAGGCAGCAGTGAACCCGGGTCCCTGGCGCTGTGAGACAGCAGTGAACCCGGGTCCCTGGCGCTGTGAAGGAGCAGTGAACCCGGGTCCCTGGCGCTGTGAGGTAGCAGTGAACCCGGGTCCCTGGCGCTGTGAGGCAGCAGTGAACCCGGGTCCCTGGCGCTGTGAGGCAGCAGTGAACCCGGGTCCCTGGCGCTGTGAGGGAGCAGTGAACCCGGGTCCCTGGCGCTGTGAGGCAGCAGTGAACCCGGGTCCCTGGCGCTGTGAGGGAGCAGTGAACCCGGGTCCCTGGCGCTGGGAGGCAGCAGTGAACCCGGGTCCCTGGCGCTGTGAGGGAGCAGTGAACCCGGGTCCCTGGCGCTGTGAGGGAGCAGTGAACCCGGGTCCCTGGCGCTGGGAGGCAGCAGTGAACCCGGGTTCCTGGCGCTGTGAGGGAGCAGTGAACCCGGGTCCCTGGCGCTGTGAGGGAGCAGTGAACCCGGGTCCCTGGCGCTGTGAGGCAGCAGTGAACCCGGGTCCCTGGCGCTGTGAGGCAGCAGTGAACCCGGGTCCCTGGCGCTGTGAGGCAGCAGTGAACCCGGGTCCCTGGCGCTGTGAGACAGCAGTGAACCCGGGTCCCTGGCGTGTGAGGGAGCAGTGAACCCGGGTCCCTGGCGCTGTGAGGCAGCAGTGAACCCGGGTCCCTGGCGCTGTGAGGCAGCAGTGAACCCGGGTACCTGGCGCTGTGAGGGAGCAGTGAACCCGGGTCCCTGGCGCTGTGAGGGGAGCAGTGAACCCGGGTCCCTGGCGTGTGAGGGAGCAATGAACCCGGGTCCCTGGCGCTGTGAGGCAGCAGTGAACCCGGGTCCCTGGCACTGTGAGGCAGCAGTGAACCCGGGTCTCTGGCGCTGTGAGGGAGCAGTGAACCCGGGTCCCTGGCGCTGTGAGGCAGCAGTGAACCCGGGTCTCTGGCACTGTGAGGGAGCAGTGAACCCGGGTCCCTGGCACTGTGAGGGAGCAGTGAACCCGGGTCCCTGGCGCTGTGAGGCAGCAGTGAACCCGGGTCCCTGGCGCTGTGAGGGAGCAGTGAACCCGGGTCCCTGGCGCTGTGAGGCAGCAGTGAACCCGGGTCCCTGGCGCTGTGAGGGAGCAGTGAACCCGGGTCCCTGGCGCTGTGAGGGAGCAGTGAACCCGGGTCCCTGGCACTGTGAGACAGCAGTGAACCCGGGTCCCTGGCGCTGTGAGGCAGCAGTGAACCCGGGTCCCTGGCGCTGTGAGGCAGCAGTGAACCCGGGTACCTGGCGCTGGGAGACAGCAGTGAACCCGGGTCCCTGGCACTGTGAGGGAGCAGTGAACCCGGGTCCCTGGCGCTGTGAGGCAGCAGTGAACCCGGGTCCCTGGCACTGTGAGGGAGCAGTGAACCCGGGTCCCTGGCACTGTGAGGCAGCAGTGAACCCGGGTCCCTGGCGCTGTGAGGCAGCAGTGAACCCGGGTCCCTGGCACTGTGAGGCAGCAGTGAACCCGGGTCCCTGGCGCTGTGAGGGAGCAGTGAACCCGGGTCCCTGGCACTGTGAGGGTCATGATGTGGAGATGCCAGCGTTGGACTGGGGTAAACACAGTAAGAAGTTTAACAACACCAGGTTAAAGTCCAACAGGTTTATTTGGTAGCAAAAGCCACACAAGCTTTCGAGGCTCTGAGCCCCTTCTTCAGGTGAGTGGGAATTCTGTTCACAAACAGAACTTATAAGACACAGACTCAATTTACATGAATAATGGTTGGAATGCGAATACTTACAACTAATCCAGTCTTTAAGAAACAAAACAATGGGAGTGGAGAGAGCATCAAGACAGGCTAAAAAGATGTGTATTGTCTCCAGACAAGACAGCCAGTGAAACTCTGCAGGTCCACGCAACTGTGGGAGTTACAAATAGTGTGACATAAATTCTGATTCTAGGATCGCATGATAAAGACTCAGGAGGAAAAAAGCAGAAATATTTATGTGAAATAGTGTGACATAAACCCAATATCCCGGTTGAGGCCTTCCT
This sequence comes from Mustelus asterias, assembly GCF_964213995.1. Classification (NCBI taxonomy): domain Eukaryota; kingdom Metazoa; phylum Chordata; class Chondrichthyes; order Carcharhiniformes; family Triakidae; genus Mustelus; species Mustelus asterias. The sequence continues at coordinate 24,304 of NW_027593416.1, forward strand.
TGTGTGTGCGGAACTTGGCTATCAGTTTCTGCTCCGCGACTCTGCGCTGTCGTGTGTCGCGAAGGCCGTGAGGGAGCAGTGTGAGGGAGCAGTGAACCCGGGTCCCTGGCGCTGTGAGGCAGCAGTGAACCCGGGTCCCTGGGGCTGTGAGGGAGCAGTGAACCCGGGTCCCTGGCACTGTGAGGCAGCAGTGAACCCGGGTCCCTGGCGCTGTGAGGCAGCAGTGAACCCGGGTCCCTGGCGCTGTGAGGGAGCAGTGAACCCGGGTCCCTGGCGCTGTGAGGGAGCAGTGAACCCGGGTCCCTGGCGCTGGGAGGGAGCAGTGAACCCGGGTCCCTGGCGCTGGGAGGGAGAGTGAACCCGGGTCCCTGGCGCTGTGAGGGAGCAGTGAACCCGGGTCCCTGGCGCTGTGAGGGAGCAGTGAACCCGGGTCCCTGGCGCTGTGAGGGAGCAGTGAACCCGGGTCCCTGGCACTGTGAGGGAGCAGTGAACCCGGGTCCCTGGCGCTGTGAGGCAGCAGTGAACCCGGGTCCCTGGCACTGTGAGGGAGCAGTGAACCCGGGTCCCTGGCGCTGTGAGGCTGCAGTGAACCCGGGTCCCTGGCGCTGTGAGGCAGCAGTGAACCCGGGTCCCTGGCGCTGTGAGGCAGCAGTGAACCCGGGTCCCTGGCGCTGTGAGGCAGCAGTGAACCCGGGTCCCTGGCGCTGTGAGGCAGCAGTGAACCCGGGTCCCTGGCACTGTGAGGCAGCAGTGAACCCGGGTCCCTGGCACTGTGAGGGAGCAGTGAACCTGGGTCCCTGGCGCTGTGAGGGAGCAGTGAACCCGGGTCCCTGGCGCTGGGGGGCAGCAGTGAACCCGGGTCCCTGGCGCTGGGGGGCAGCAGTGAACCCGGGTCCCTGGCGCTGGGGGGCAGCAGTGAACCCGGGTCCCTGGCGCTGTGAGACAGCAGTGAACCCGGGTCCCTGGCACTGTGAGGCAGCAGTGAACCCGGGTCCCTGGCGCTGTGAGGGAGCAGTGAACCCGGGTCCCTGGCGCTGTGAGGGAGCAGTGAACCCGGGTCCCTGGCACTGTGAGGCAGCAGTGAACCCGGGTCCCTGGCGCTGTGAGGCAGCAGTGAACCCGGGTCCCTGGCGCTGTGAGGGAGCAGTGAACCCGGGTCCCTGGCGCTGTGAGGCAGCAGTGAACCCGGGTCCCTGGCGCTGTGAGACAGCAGTGAACCCGGGTCCCTGGCGCTGTGAGACAGCAGTGAACCCGGGTCCCTGGCGCTGTGAGGCAGCAGTGAACCCGGGTCCCTGGCGCTGTGAGACAGCAGTGAACCCGGGTCCCTGGCGCTGTGAGGGAGCAGTGAACCCGGGTCCCTGGCACTGTGAGGGAGCAGTGAACCCGGGTCCCTGGCACTGTGAGGGAGCAGTGAACCCGGGTCCCTGGCGCTGTGAGGCAGCAGTGAACCCGGGTCCCTGGCGCTGTGAGGCAGCAGTGAACCCGGGTTCCTGGCGCTGTGAGGGAGCAGTGAACCCGGGTCCCTGGCGCTGTGAGGCAGCAGTGAACCCGGGTCCCTGGCGCTGTGAGGCAGCAGTGAACCCGGGTCCCTGGCGCTGTGAGGGAGCAGTGAACCCGGGTCCCTGGTGCTGTGAGGCAGCAGTGAACCCGGGTCCCTGGTGCTGTGAGGCAGCAGTGAACCCGGGTCCCTGGCGCTGTGAGGGAGCAGTGAACCCGGGTCCCTGGCGCTGTGAGGGAGCAGTGAACCCGGGTCCCTGGCGCTGTGAGGGAGCAGTGAACCCGGGTCCCTGGCACTGTGAGGGAGCAGTGAACCCGGGTCCCTGGCGCTGTGAGGCAGCAGTGAACCCGGGTCCCTGGCGCTGTGAGGCAGCAGTGAACCCGGGTCCCTGGCGCTGTGAGGGAGCAGTGAACCCGGGTCCCTGGCGCTGTGAGGGAGCAGTGAACCCGGGTCCCTGGCGCTGTGAGACAGCAGTGAACCCGGGTCCCTGGCACTGTGAGGCAGCAGTGAACCCGGGTCCCTGGCGCTGTGAGGCAGCAGTGAACCCGGGTCCCTGGCGCTGTGAGGCAGCAGTGAACCCGGGTCCCTGGCGCTGTGAGGCAGCAGTGAACCCGGGTCCCTGGCGCTGTGAGGCAGCAGTGAACCCGGGTCCCTGGCGCTGTGAGGCAGCAGTGAACCCGGGTCCCTGGCGCTGTGAGGCAGCAGTGAACCCGGGTCCCTGGCGCTGTGAGGCAGCAGTGAACCCGGGTCCCTGGCATTGTGAGGCAGCAGTGAACCCGGGTCCCTGGCACTGTGAGGGAGCAGTGAACCCGGGTCCCTGGCACTGTGAGGGAGCAGTGAACCCGGGTCCCTGGCACTGTGAGGCAGCAGTGAACCCGGGTCCCTGGTGCTGTGAGGCAGCAGTGAACCCGGGTCCCTGGCACTGTGAGGCAGCAGTGAACCCGGGTCCCTGGCACTGTGAGGCAGCAGTGAACCCGGGTCCCTGGCGCTGTGAGGCAGCAGTGAACCCGGGTCCCTGGCACTGTGAGGGAGCAGTGAACCCGGGTCCCTGGCACTGTGAGGGAGCAGTGAACCTGGGTCCCTGGCGCTGTGAGGGAGCAGTGAACCCGGGTCCCTGGCGCTGGGGGGCAGCAGTGAACCCGGGTCCCTGGCGCTGTGAGGCAGCAGTGAACCCGGGTCCCTGGCACTGTGAGGCAGCAGTGAACCCGGGTCCCTGGCACTGTGAGGGAGCAGTGAACCCGGGTCCCTGGCACTGTGAGGGAGCAGTGAACCTGGGTCCCTGGCGCTGTGAGGGAGCAGTGAACCCGGGTCCCTGGCGCTGGGGGGCAGCAGTGAACCCGGGTCCCTGGCGCTGGGGGGCAGCAGTGAACCCGGGTCCCTGGCGCTGGGGGGCAGCAGTGAACCCGGGTCCCTGGCGCTGTGAGACAGCAGTGAACCCGGGTCCCTGGCGCTGTGAGGCAGCAGTGAACCCGGGTCCCTGGCGCTCTGAGGGAGCAGTGAACCCGGGTCCCTGGCACTGTGAGGGAGCAGTGAACCCGGGTCCCTGGCACTGTGAGGGAGCAGTGAACCCGGGTCCCTGGCACTGTGAGGGAGCAGTGAACCCGGGTCCCTGGCACTGTGAGACAGCAGTGAACCCGGGTCCCTGGCGCTGTGAGGCAGCAGTGAACCCGGGTCCCTGGCGCTGTGAAGGAGCAGTGAACCCGGGTCCCTGGCGCTGTGAGGTAGCAGTGAACCCGGGTCCCTGGCGCTGTGAGGCAGCAGTGAACCCGGGTCCCTGGCGCTGTGAGGCAGCAGTGAACCCGGGTCCCTGGCGCTGTGAGGGAGCAGTGAACCCGGGTCCCTGGCGCTGTGAGGCAGCAGTGAACCCGGGTCCCTGGCGCTGTGAGGGAGCAGTGAACCCGGGTCCCTGGCGCTGTGAGGCAGCAGTGAACCCGGGTCCCTGGCGCTGTGAGGGAGCAGTGAACCCGGGTCCCTGGCGCTGTGAGGCAGCAGTGAACCCGGGTCCCTGGCGCTGTGAGGGAGCAGTGAACCCGGGTCCCTGGCGCTGTGAGGCAGCAGTGAACCCGGGTCCCTGGCGCTGTGAGGGAGCAGTGAACCCGGGTCCCTGGCGCTGTGAGGCAGCAGTGAACCCGGGTCCCTGGCGCTGTGAGGGAGCAGTGAACCCGGGTCCCTGGCGCTGTGAGGCAGCAGTGAACCCGGGTCCCTGGCGCTGTGAGGGAGCAGTGAACCCGGGTCCCTGGCGCTGTGAGGCAGCAGTGAACCCGGGTCCCTGGCACTGTGAGGGAGCAGTGAACCCGGGTCCCTGGCGCTGTGAGGCAGCAGTGAACCCGGGTCCCTGGCACTGTGAGGGAGCAGTGAACCCGGGTCCCTGGCGCTGTGAGGGAGCAGTGAACCCGGGTCCCTGGCACTGTGAGGCAGCAGTGAACCCGGGTCCCTGGCACTGTGAGGCAGCAGTGAACCCGGGTCCCTGGCGCTGTGAGGGAGCAGTGAACCCGGGTCCCTGGCGCTGTGAGGGAGCAGTGAACCCGGGTCCCTGGCACTGTGAGGGAGCAGTGAACCCGGGTCCCTGGCGCTGTGAGGGAGCAGTGAACCCGGGTCCCTGGCGTGTGAGGGAGCAGTGAACCCGGGTCCCTGGCGCTGTGAGGGAGCAGTGAACCCGGGTCCCTGGCGTGTGAGGGAGCAGTGAACCCGGGTCCCTGGCGCTGTGAGGCAGCAGTGAACCCGGGTCCCTGGCGCTGTGAGGCAGCAGTGAACCCGGGTCCCTGGCGCTGTGAGGCAGTGAACCCGGGTCCCTGGCGCTGTGAGGCAGCAGTGAACCCGGGTCCCTGGCACTGTGAGGGAGCAGTGAACCCGGGTCCCTGGCACTGTGAGGCAGCAGTGAACCCGGGTCCCTGGCGCTGTGAGGCAGCAGTGAACCCGGGTCCCTGGCGCTGTGAGGCAGCAGTGAACCCGGGTCCCTGGCGCTGTGAGGCAGCAGTGAACCCGGGTCCCTGGCACTGTGAGGCAGCAGTGAACCCGGGTCCCTGGCACTGTGAGGCAGCAGTGAACCCGGGTCCCTGGCGCTGTGAGGCAGCAGTGAACCCGGGTCCCTGGCGATGGGAGGGAGCAGTGAACCCGGGTCCCTGGCACTGTGAGGGAGCAGTGAACCCGGGTCCCTGGCGCTGTGAGGGAGCAGTGAACCCGGGTCCCTGGCGCTGTGAGGCAGCAGTGAACCCGGGTCCCTGGCGCTGTGAGGCAGCAGTGAACCCGGGTCCCTGGCGCTGTGAGGGAGCAGTGAACCCGGGTCCCTGGCACTGTGAGGCAGCAGTGAACCCGGGTCCCTGGCGCTGGGAGACAGCAGTGAACCCGGGTCCCTGGCACTGTGAGGCAGCAGTGAACCCGGGTCCCTGGCGCTGTGAGGGAGCAGTGAACCCGGGTCCCTGGCGCTGGGAGGGAGCAGTGAACCCGGGTCCCTGGCACTGTGAGGCAGCAGTGAACCCGGGTCCCTGGCGCTGTGAGGCAGCAGTGAACCCGGGTCCCTGGCGCTGTGAGGGAGCAGTGAACCCGGGTCCCTGGCGCTGGGAGGGAGCAGTGAACCCGGGTCCCTGGCACTGTGAGGGAGCAGTGAACCCGGGTCCCTGGCACTGTGAGGGAGCAGTGAACCCGGGTCCCTGGCGCTGTGAGGGAGCAGTGAACCCGGGTCCCTGGCGCTGTGAGGCAGCAGTGAACCCGGGTCCCTGGCGCTGTGAGGCAGCAGTGAACCCGGGTCCCTGGCGCTGGGAGGGAGCAGTGAACCCGGGTCCCTGGCGCTGTGAGGCAGCAGTGAACCCGGGTCCCTGGCGCTGTGAGACAGCAGTGAACCCGGGTCCCTGGCGCTGTGAAGGAGCAGTGAACCCGGGTCCCTGGCGCTGTGAGGTAGCAGTGAACCCGGGTCCCTGGCGCTGTGAGGCAGCAGTGAACCCGGGTCCCTGGCGCTGTGAGGCAGCAGTGAACCCGGGTCCCTGGCGCTGTGAGGGAGCAGTGAACCCGGGTCCCTGGCGCTGTGAGGCAGCAGTGAACCCGGGTCCCTGGCGCTGTGAGGGAGCAGTGAACCCGGGTCCCTGGCGCTGGGAGGCAGCAGTGAACCCGGGTCCCTGGCGCTGTGAGGGAGCAGTGAACCCGGGTCCCTGGCGCTGTGAGGGAGCAGTGAACCCGGGTCCCTGGCGCTGGGAGGCAGCAGTGAACCCGGGTTCCTGGCGCTGTGAGGGAGCAGTGAACCCGGGTCCCTGGCGCTGTGAGGGAGCAGTGAACCCGGGTCCCTGGCGCTGTGAGGCAGCAGTGAACCCGGGTCCCTGGCGCTGTGAGGCAGCAGTGAACCCGGGTCCCTGGCGCTGTGAGGCAGCAGTGAACCCGGGTCCCTGGCGCTGTGAGGCAGCAGTGAACCCGGGTCCCTGGCGCTGTGAGGCAGCAGTGAACCCGGGTCCCTGGCGTGTGAGGCAGCAGTGAACCCGGGTCCCTGGCACTGTGAGGGAGCAGTGAACCCGGGTCCCTGGCGCTGTGAGGCAGCAGTGAACCCGGGTACCTGGCGCTGTGAGGGAGCAGTGAACCCGGGTCCCTGGCGCTGTGAGGGGAGCAGTGAACCCGGGTCCCTGGCGTGTGAGGGAGCAATGAACCCGGGTCCCTGGCGCTGTGAGGCAGCAGTGAACCCGGGTCCCTGGCGCTGTGAGGCAGCAGTGAACCCGGGTCCCTGGCGCTGTGAGGCAGCAGTGAACCCGGGTCTCTGGCGCTGTGAGGCAGCAGTGAACCCGGGTCTCTGGCGCTGTGAGGCAGCAGTGAACCCGGGTCCCTGGCGCTGTGAGGGAGCAGTGAACCCGGGTCCCTGGCGCTGTGAGGGAGCAGTGAACCCGGGTCCCTGGCGCTGTGAGGCAGCAGTGAACCCGGGTCTCTGGCGCTGTGAGGGAGCAGTGAACCCGGGTCCCTGGCTCTGTGAGGGAGCAGTGAACCCGGGTCCCTGGCGCTGTGAGGGAGCAGTGAACCCGGGTCCCTGGCGCTGTGAGGCAGCAGTGAACCCGGGTCCCTGGCGCTGTGAGGGAGCAGTGAACCCGGGTCCCTGGCGCTGTGAGGCAGCAGTGAACCCGGGTCTCTGGCGCTGTGAGGGAGCAGTGAACCCGGGTCCCTGGCGCTGTGAGGGAGCAGTGAACCCGGGTCCCTGGCGCAGTGAGGCAGCAGTGAACCCGGGTCCCTGGCACTGTGAGGCAGCAGTGAACCCGGGTCCCTGGCGCTGAGAGGCAGCAGTGAACCCGGGTCCCTGGCGCTGTGAGGCAGCAGTGAACCCGGGTCCCTGGCGCTGTGAGGGAGCAGTGAACCCGGGTCTCTGGCGCTGTGAGGCAGCAGTGAACCCGGGTCTCTGGCACTGTGAGGGAGCAGTGAACCCGGGTCCCTGGCACTGTGAGGGAGCAGTGAACCCGGGTCCCTGGCGCTGTGAGGCAGCAGTGAACCCGGGTCTCTGGCGCTGTGAGGGAGCAGTGAACCCGGGTCTCTGGCGCTGTGAGGCAGCAGTGAACCCGGGTCTCTGGCGCTGTGAGGGAGCAGTGAACCTGGGTCCCTGGCGCTGGGAGGGAGCAGTGAACCCGGGTCCCTGGCGCTGTGAGGCAGCAGTGAACCCGGGTCCCTGGCACTGTGAGGGAGCAGTGAACCCGGGTCCCTGGCGCTGGGAGGCAGCAGTGAACCCGGGTCCCTGGCGCTGTGAGGGAGCAGTGAACCCGGGTCCCTGGCGCTGTGAGGCAGCAGTGAACCCGGGTCCCTGGCGCTGTGAGGCAGCAGTGAACCCGGGTCCCTGGCGCTGTGAGGCAGCAGTGAACCCGGGTCCCTGGCGCTGTGAGGGAGCAGTGAACCCGGGTCCCTGGCGCTGTGAGACAGCAGTGAACCCGGGTCCCTGGCGCTGTGAGACAGCAGTGAACCCGGGTCCCTGGCGCTGTGAGACAGCAGTGAACCCGGGTCCCTGGCGCTGTGAGGCAGCAGTGAACCCGGGTCCCTGGCGCTGTGAGGGAGCAGTGAACCCGGGTCCCTGGCGCTGTGAGGCAGCAGTGAACCCGGGTCCCTGGCACTGTGAGGGAGCAGTGAACCCGGGTCCCTGGCGCTGGGGGGCAGCAGTGAACCCGGGTCCCTGGCGCTGTGAGGCAGCAGTGAACCCGGGTCCCTGGCGCTGGGGGGCAGCAGTGAACCCGGGTCCCTGGCGCTGTGAGGGAGCAGTGAACCCGGGTCCCTGGCGCTGTGAGGCAGCAGTGAACCCGGGTCCCTGGCGCTGTGAGGCAGCAGTGAACCCGGGTCTCTGGCGCTGGGGGGCAGCAGTGAACCCGGGTCCCTGGGGCTGTGAGGCAGCAGTGAACCCGGGTCCCTGGTGCTGTGAGGGAGCAGTGAACCCGGGTCCCTGGCGCTGTGAGGGAGCAGTGAACCTGGGTCCCTGGCACTGTGAGGCAGCAGTGAACCCGGGTCCCTGGCACTGTGAGGCAGCAGTGAACCTGGGTCCCTGGCGCTGTGAGACAGCAGTGAACCCGGGTCCCTGGCGCTGTGAGGGAGCAGTGAACCCGGGTCCCTGGCGCTGTGAGGGAGCAGTGAACCCGGGTCCCTGGCGCTGTGAGGGAGCAGTGAACCCGGGTCCCTGGCGCTGTGAGGGAGAGGAACAGGAAACATGAACCCGGGTCCCTGGCGCTGTGAGGGAGCAGTGAACCCGGGTCCCTGGCGCTGTGAGGCAGCAGTGAACCCGGGTCCCTGGCGCTGTGAGGCAGCAGTGAACCCGGGTCCCTGGCGCTGTGAGGCAGCAGTGAACCCGGGTCCCTGGCGCTGTGAGGCAGCAGTGAACCCGGGTCCCTGGCGCTGTGAGGCAGCAGTGAACCCGGGTCCCTGGCACTGTGAGGGAGCAGTGAACCCGGGTCCCTGGCGCTGTGAGGCAGCAGTGAACCCGGGTCCCTGGCGCTGGGGGGCAGCAGTGAACCCGGGTCCCTGGCGCTGGGGGGCAGCAGTGAACCCGGGTCCCTGGCGCTGGGGGGCAGCAGTGAACCCGGGTTGAGGTTTGAGCAGCGGCGGCGCTGGGATTCGAACCCGGGACCCCGGCGCTGTCACTGCCTC
>NW_027593417.1:0-32848 GCF_964213995.1 Mustelus asterias
TCTCACCTCACTTTACCGCCGTTGAAATGCTGGCGCGCGCACGCTTGCGCACTGTCTCCGGGGCGGAGTTAGTGAACCGGAAGTGACACATTATCTTCACGTTGTGTGACGTCATCTTCTGAGGCCGGAAGTATTGCGAAGGCCACTGAGAAGATGGCGTATCAGAGCTTGCAGCAGGAATACTTGCAGATCCCTCTGGTGACCCGGGCCTACACCACCGCATGTGTCCTCACCACCGCCGCCGTGGTACGAGTGTCCGGGTCGGAGAGAGAAAACTGGACACGGGCTGTTCCGGGGGTGCTCTCAGTGTGAGACTGGGAATGTTATTCCCGGATCTGTCCCCACATGGGACTGTTGAGTATCTGGTGCAGGCAGCAATGGGAGAGGTGACTCCCCCCCCCCCCCCCCGGGAAACCTGTGGCATGTTTGCAAATTGATCCCCGTAGTGTGGCAGTAACAGTATGGATACTAAAGTGGCCGGCAGTTGTTTTGCAGATCAGAGGGTGATTTAAACTCACGTTTCCCATGGGTGACACAGTGATTAGCACTGCTGCCTCACAGTGCCAGGGACCCGGGTTTGATTCCCAGTTTAGTTCACTGTCTGTGCGGAGTCTGCAAGTTCTCCCCATGTCTGCGTAGGTTTCTTAAGGATGCTCCGGTTTTCTCCCGACGTCTGAAAGACAAACTGGTTAGGTGCATTGGTCATGCTAAATTCTTCCTTAGTGTACCCAAACAGGCACCAGATTGTGGCGACCAGGGGATTTTCACAGTAACTTCATTGTCGTGTTAATGTAAGCCTACTTGTGACACTAATAAATAAACTTTTTAAAGTGTTAGGTAATGCTTTATATTTATATGCTTTATATATGTGGCCTAGAGTGCAAACAGTCTAGTACTGTCACCAAAACTGAGCACCATATTTTCGGAGATTCAGACCTTTGAGAAGAGATTCACTGGAATACTTTCGCGCATGAGGGATTAAAATGACATTGACAAGCTGGGGTTATCTTGTCTCTGAGGAGATTTGAATGAGCTGTTTAAAATCACAATGGGATTTTGAGATCGTAAATAAAGTGAAACTTTCCAATGGCTGACCAGCTGATCAGATGGTATGGATTTAAGGTGTTTGATAGGAGGAACAGAGGCGATGTGAGGATAAACGTTTTAAGGCAACAAGTGGTTAGTGTTTGGAATTAAGCACCTGGGGGCGATGGATGCAGGATTGAGCCTTCAAAAGGAAATTGGTAAATATATGATGGAAGAAAATTACAGTTACGGGAAACTGATGGACTGGGTCTAACTGGATTGTTCTTTAGGAGAGTTGACCCAGACTTGGTGGGCTGGATGGCCTCAATGCTGATTCTACCTTCTCTGTTTTATGTGTAAATTGAACTGACTGACTGGCTGTTTAGACGAACAGTTTTCATACATCTGAGATACAGCAACTGTGGAGAGAGGGAATGGATGCATGAGATGGATTGCTAGGTCGTGTTAACATGGTGAACATGTTATTGGACTAGGAATTCAGAGGCTGAATTAATACTCAGTGATACAACTTCAAATTCCTCTCCATGGCAACTAGGAGAATTTAAATTCAATTAGTTTAAAAAAGGATACAAGAAGAGATTTATTTTAAAAAACGACCAGGAAAGTGTTGCAAAAACCCATCTGGCTCATCATTGTCCTTTGGGGAAGGAAATCTGCCTACATGTGACTCCAGACCCACAGCAATGTGGTTGACTCTGAAATGGCCGAACGAGACACTGTTTTAGGTGGCTTACCATCACCTGCTCACAAGCATTTGGCAACAGGCTATAAGTGTTAGTCTTTTAAACAATGTCCACATCCCAAGAACATAGGAGTGAGCTATCCTCAAACCTGCTCCACCATTTAACTAGATCATTGTTGATCTTCTATCGCAATGCCACTTTCACAAATAAATGAATCACACAGGGGAACGGAGAGATCAGATAGAATGACTGCACACACAGGGACAGGATACGACAGAACCATTGTACAGACAGGGCAATGGACAGATCAGATAGAACTAAATGTGGGAAAGTGAACTGGGTGGTGAGTGGGAGACAGGTGGACCCAGATCAAAATTGTCTATCAATGTTATTAAGTGGAGATTTGGAGCTGGGTTTACAAAGTTACAGCAATGCTTTTACATTTAGTAAAAAAAAACATTTAAATGTTACATTTGAGTTCATAGATTATTTGAATTGAAAGCAGACAAGCTCACTAAGAACCAGTCATTCTGATCCCTCTTTATATATTTTTATATTCTCCCTTCTCAAATTATGCAGCAACCTCTGATGAAGTATTTCACATTGCAGTAACCCATTAGACCTGCTCATGAAATGGTTGCAGTACAGGAGGCCATTCAGCTTGACAGTTCATTCTATCCCCCTGCCCTTTCCCTGTCACCCTCAATTTTATTTTAAGCTGCTTAATGCTTACCCAATTTCCTTTTTGAAAACCATGATTTGATTGGCCTCCACCTTTTGGGTAGTGCATTCGAGGTCCAAACTGCTTGTAATAAGCTTCTTTCTCGTGTCGCCATTGCGCCTGCCAATCACCTTCAATTGGCATCACTTGGTTCTCAATCCTTCCACCAATGGGAATAGTGTCTCTCTATTCTCTGTTCATACCCCTCATGACCTTTGATCAAATCGCCTCTTAGCCTTCTCCAGGATGAGCAGTCCCAACTTCTCCAATCTTTCAACGTAACTCAAGCCCATCATCCTGAAAATGGTTTTGTAAAGCTCTCCTTCACCTGATTTGTTCTCTCCTCTGGTGCCCACCCCCAACTACATTCGTCAAAACCTTTCCTCAAGGCCATTGGTCCCAGCTTTGTTGAGGCACAAGCTGTCCACCTTGAATAAGGCTGAACCTCTGGATTATTTGTCCAGTGGGAGCCTGGGCCTCTGGATTATTTGTCCAGTGGGAGCCTGGGCCTCTGGATTGTTCGTCCAGTGGAAGTCTGGGCCTCTGGATTTGCTAGTGACATTAGCACTCCACCATTTCCCCATGATGCTCTATGATTTCCTCCTGAAGTTCCAGCAGACTCAACTCTTTCTCTTCCTTGTTTTGGGTTCCCAAATGGACTTCTGTTATTCGCCCTCAAAGTAATCTGTGTCCTCTCAGTCCTTTACCCACAGTACATAATGCACTTGTCTATTATGGATATGGAATGGAATCCCCTATACCTCTGCACCTTGTGGTGGTCCTGCTGTGCAGCCATTAGTCCTGTTGTGTGATTGATGTGACCCTAATGAATATTGGATGCTGCCAGCCAGTATGTTGTGTCTCATCACTGTTTTTGGGTGCTTGCTGCTATATTTCCCTAGATTACAACAGTGACAGCACTTTACAAAGTACTGGATTGCTGTAAATTGCTTTAGGGTGATTTGAGAATAGGAAAGGTGCTTTCTAAATGCATCATCCTTTGTGTCTTAATGAAATTAATAAATATTTGTTTATTTCTTTCAGCAATTAGAAATAATCACACCATTCCAGCTATATTTCAATCCAGAGTTAGTATTTAAACACTATCAGGTAAGTGTGGTTTTCCCTTGATGCTTTATTATACATGGACGATATATACTGACCATTATGAATGTTTCTAGTGCAGTGACAGTTATTCCCGTTATGTGCCAATGTGTGCGATAGTGTAAGGGTTATCTTCACCTCTGCATAGATCTATTGGACTGACAGTTACTGGTTTCGGTAGCATTTGCATTCCCTTGTTCTGGCAATATCAGAAAATTACACAAACTCTGGTAGCTTAGTGAATTATCAACTGAACAGTAGGAATCTAAAATTATTCCTGTAAGTTGACTTTTATTGACTGCTGTAGCACCTTTAAGAAGTTATTTGCTTATTTCCCAGCCTACCACTGTTTTTCCAATGCTAAATCTCGTTGCCTGCTCCCTGATCCCCCTCAATGCTGTGATACATAATTAGTCACAAGTATGGTTCACACAGGCGATTGCCAGGGTGCACCACTGTGCAGGCGGAGGTTGCCAGGGTGCAAACTAGCATTGCCAGGCTGTTACCAGGGTGCTGCTGGCATTACCAGGGTGATGTTACCAGGGTGTAGATTGGCATTACCTTTAGATTCGGTTGGTGTTACCATTAGGTATTAGGTTGGTGTTACCAGGATGCAGGCTGGTGTTGCCAGGGTCTTGTTACCAGAGTGTAGGTTTGTGTTACCAGGGCACAGGCTGGCATTACCAAACCATGCTATTGAAATTCCTTTGTCTTTGATAGACACAAGACGTGTTGATGCTGTGACTCAGCTACTGACTGAAGGGAGGAGTGACAAAAAAAATTTCCTTTACACGTCAGCTGGATTCGCGGACTAATATTAACCCACGTTTTTATTTCTTCTAGGTTTGGAGATTAATTACAAATTTCCTGTTTTTTGGCACAGTGGGATTTAACTTTTTGTTTAATATGATATTCCTGTATCCTTTGATATCTGGTGAAGTCACACATTTCAGGAAACTGTTTTTTTGGAATCAGAATTGAACTGTTTGATTTTGCTAATGATGGAAAAGTGTTTATTTACAAATTACATGAGTGACAGACAAAGAAATCCAATTTCAGGGCAGTGTTTACTCTCTCCAGAAACATTTTCTACTTGCCTTCTTTTTATGTTGATAAACCTTGCCTTTCCTTAACCATTAACTGCAGATATCGATATTGTCGGATGCTTGAAGAAGGGTCATTTAGGGGTCGAACTGCAGATTTTGTTTTTATGTTTCTCTTTGGTGGATTTTTAATGACCGTATCCTTTGGCCTTTATATTTTTATAATTCGATATCATCAAACTACCTGAGGGTATTAGTAAATTAATGGGATATTTTAATGTGAGATTTGAGAGATAATAAGGTTTGAAAATGCAGGCATTCTAGATGGTGTATGATTTATAGATTTGCACAAGACAAGCAAGCTTTCTGTCACTTACATTCCCCTTTCTCAAGCTCTTGATGTCCCTCTGATACCTCATTTCAATGGGTCTAGTCAAGCTATTCTAACATGGGTGACTCCTGGCTTAGGCTAATCAGTTTTTTTCAGCATCAATCACTAGATTCAACCTCGCCAACACTACTCCCCACAGCCTAATAATGCCTTCCCACTAGCTCCTGTTTTTTAAAAATTCTCTCGTGGGATGTGGGCGTCGCTGACATGGCCAGTGTTTGTTGCCCATCCCTAACTGCCCTTGATCTGAGTGGCTCGCTCAGCCATTTCAAAGAACAGTCACAAGTCAACCACATTGCTGTGGCTCTGGAGTCACATGTAGACCAGACTGGGTAAGAACGGCAGATTCCCTTCCTTAAAGGACATAGTGAATCAGATAGGTTTTTGCAACAATTGACAATGGTTTCATGGTCATCATTACTGAGACTAGTTTTCAGTTCCAGATTATTACTGGAGTTTAAGTTCCACCAGCTGCTGTTTGGGATTTGAACCCATGTCCCCAGACCATTAGCCTTGACCCCTGGATTACTAGTCCCTTGCCATTACCACCACACTACTATTTCCCCAAGAAAATCAACCCAGACTCTGAATCACACTAGGGACCCTTTGTACGAATCAACTGTACACTGGCCTTTGCAACTGAACTATTGGGAAATTCATGGTTTTGGGTTGATTTTAAATCCATTATTATCCCAGATGATGTACCAGGAGGTTTATTATTGTCTGTGTAGCTCTGATAACATCTTAGTAGATCTGAGCTATAAAATAGAATAGTACAAGACAGATTGGCAGTGCCTGAAACTGGTTCTCAATGCATCTCTTTAATCTTACCTAACCTCATGGCTGTAGCATTGACTGATGGATACATAGATACATATAGATATATGTATCTATATATATATTTTACATTTTAAATTTTATTTATTTTAATGCTTAAAAGATTTCCTTTCGAGTGCTCCTTTTTCAGGTCAAGTTGATTCAATGAATAATTTGGTCTAGCACAAGGAAAGGTCATAATGAAGAGTTAAAGGAAGCACGGTAAATTATTGAACCTTCGCTTTATGTACACAGTAGTACCTTGAATAAATGGGTAACCAGGGAGTGCTCTTCTCCCTCCCTCTTTTCTCCCCATAACTGTCCTCACCACACACCCTCAGTCTGTCTGCACCCGCACCCTCCCACTCGCGCTGCTTACCCTTGTCCCTGTTCTGTCTGCTTTTGCATCTCCCCACTTTCGCCTGTCCAATCTCTCATTATTCTACAGAAGGACAGAATTCCGATAATCCTGTTGAAAATATTAACCATTGTTCTCCTTAACTTTGTGCCAGGTCTTTGGCTTGTTTGTCAATCTGGTGTTCCTGGGTCAGGCCTTTACCATAATGCTTGTCTACATATGGAGCAGGAGGAATCCTTATGTCAGGATGAACTTTTTTGGGCTGCTTAATTTTCAGGCTCCATTCCTGCCGTGGGTACTAATGGGCTTCTCATTATTGCTTGGTAATTCAATCATAGTGGATTTACTCGGTAAGGAAACAATGTCAGGTAAAGCAACATTGAACAATGTGTGAGTGGTTTTCACTGAATTTCAGAGTGTCCGAACATGCGTGTTGTATCATCTGATCATCTAGGGAGGAAACTGCAGAGATTTGTTCTACGTTTACACTCGATGCTATTCTCCATCCAGATACTGTATGTGTAGGTGACAAGATAATATAAATATATGATAATCAGTAAATGGGCAAAAATATTTTTGTGGTTTGTTAAGATGTGGAATGCCTGACCAGAAATATAGGTAAGAGCAGAATCCACAATAAAGGGAAATGGAGCTGTATTCGTGAGAAAGATGTGGGAGCTTGGGTGAATAAGACCAGGTCAAATAGCCGGCTCAGTTGGACACGATGGGCTGAATGGCCTTGTCTTGTTTGTAAGGTACTATTTTTGAAAAATATATCTGACTTCCATGATCCTTCCACCATTATACCCACAGAACCAGAAGGAAACAGGCAAACTGGGAAAGGGCTCTACTTCCAGCATTTGCTCAGGTGGGAACTGCTAATCAACTAGAATTAGGCAAGCTAAGCGTAAATCTTGGATAAAAGCAAATTACTGTGGATGCTGGAATCTGAAACCAAAAGAGAAAATGCTGCAAAATCTCAGCAGGTCTGGCAGCATCTGTAAGGAGAGAAAAGAGCCTATCTTTCAAGTCCAGATGACCCTTTAAAGCCAATTTTTGACAAAGGTTCATCTGGACTCAAAACATCAGCTCCTGTCTCCTTACAGATGCTGCCAGACCTGCTGAGGTTTTCCAGCATTTTCTCTTTTGATTCCATGTCAACCTTGCTGCATCACCCTCTTCCCCAGTTAGTCGGCAGCTGCAACAAAATAATCAAAAGCAGCGAATGCCAACCCTGGATAAACTTGGCATCAAACACTCCTTTAATGGCCTACCAAGTCTGAGTCTCACTCACTTTTCAACGTGATGTCTGCTGCCCAATGTGTATCTCCTTAACACACAAACTCCGGTGAAATTGAGGTGGTCACAGTTCTGGATATCTGGAAATATCAATGCTAGATTCTTTTATGACTTAAAATGGAAGCTCTCCAATCTGTCTCAGCAGTTTGAAGTCATTCTTTAGATTGGTCACTTGGCTTTTCAATAGCATAATCTCTGCACACACAATAGTTTCCTTATCTTTTATATTTCCTTCTCAAATGTTCTGTCAGCTCATCATGCTGCAGCACAGAAGGTTCTAAGCCGCAGTTTGTATTGTACATTAATTATTCTTTGATTCTTATGTGGAGTTGACTAAATGAGGAAGAACATGAGTTCCCCATCCTTTGAAGGTGGATCAGCTTTACATGCAAGGCTCCCACGTTACTTCCTGGCCTGTCTAGCCTGAGCGTGAATCGCGTTCCTTAAATAACGTTTGTTTCCACTTTATTTGGCCTGGTTTCCTCCTCATTTCATTGGAATCATTTTTTTTTTCTACTTAACTACATTTCTCTCTAGCTGATCTCATTTTCGATTTTACTTTGTACCTAAATACATTCTGGTCACTGTTTCCTTGTCTCACTTATTCTCCATTCTTTACATACTCTCCTTGTCCCACTTCCTTTCCTAGAACTAGGTCAAACACAATCTATCCCTTGTTGGACTAAAATACATTCTGATGCAGAAAGCAGTTCCACAAAGAATTGAATGAGTTTCTCTCCTTCTACTAACTTTATTCAATCCCCAGTCTCCCATATTGCACCTTTACTTTTCTCTGATTTGAGTACAAATCTCTTCCCTCCAACTCCCTTCCACTGTTCAGCTACCTGCCATTTACTCCCAATAGTTCCTTCCTTTCTTTGCCTGAAGCAGACCCGATCAGCATTTGCTACTGTTTTCATGTTGGAATGGAACCTGTCTAATGCTGCCACCTGTCTCTTTTACCTCCCAGCAGTATTGCTTCTGAATCGCAGCCTGATCTCATGCTCCCCATCGTTTTAAAGTCACAGTAACATTTAAAACTAGATTTTGATGGTTATCCAATCTATTTTTGGGTAGCCTATGAACTCACTTGTCATTATCTGCTGTCTTTAGTATTGTCAGAAAATCCCATATTTCTGGGAGTTATCCATTAGCTGAATAGGAACTCTGAGAAATATCACTACAGGATTGAAAATCCCAAGAATTTCTGCATCCTATTTTGCTCACCCTTCTGTTTTTTCAGTTCATTTTCCTTTCTGTCACATAATCAGTATTTTCACAGCTAGGAAATGTATCTCAGTGGGGGTCCTGTACAAGCCACTCCTGTCCTGTCAAATTGTCTCAATACTGTTTCCAGAGTCAGGAATCCCAATCCTGCTCTTCTGTACCATTGTCCTATACTGACAATCCCTCAGGGTCATGCTCTTTGATCTCTCGCCTAATTGCCAAAACTGTAGGACCCATTCCTTCCTTCTGTCAAACCTTTTGGACAGGTTTAACGACACTCCTTAGCCTAAGGGTTTCCGAGACACTCAGTCCTTAGCCGAAGGGTCTCTGTTAGCCTAAGGGTTTCCGAGACATTACCTCCTTAGTCTAAGGGTTTCGAGACACTCCGCTTTTTCAAAAATATTTTAAAAACAAAATGAATGCTCAAAGCTTTATTTCAAGCAAACTTCAGATTTACGTGAACAGCTCCTGTGAGTTCTGCCAAACTCTGCTGTCAATGTCCTATCACCCCAGTGCTCATTTACCAATGTTGATTCTCAGCAATGTTTTAATTTTAAAATTTTCACCCTTGATTTCAAATTCTTCCATACCTTGCCCCTCCCTATCTCTGTCATCTCCAGCCTCACAACTCTCAAGGATATCTGTACTCTGCTAACTCTGACCCCATTTTAATTGCTGCAGAATTGATGGCCATGACTTCAGCTATTTAGGCCCTTGGCACTGAAATTCTTTTCATAAACCTCGCTGCCTTTCTAACTCTTAAAGGCAGGCTCCTTTGACCAAGTTTTTGGTCATTTGTATTGATTATAATGTTATGTACCTCACTGTTTATAATGCTCCTATGAAGCTATGAAGTTGAGGTTGCTGTTTGTAGGCGTTGTTTCTGTTGAGAGCTGATCCCTTAACCCCTGAGTGTTAGCTCAGCCCAATTGGAGCACACTCACTTCTGAATCCCAAAGTCACAAGTTCAAGCCTCACTCCAAACATTGAATTAGTAATCCAGATTGGCACTTTGGTGCGGTGCTGAGGGAGTGCTGTGGTGTCAGAGCAGCTATTTTTCAAATGAAATGTGAAATGACTGTCCTGCCTGTTAAAGGTATTGGAAGAAGAGCAGGAGCGTTTCCCCATTGGTTTGACTCATCTGATTTCAGTTACTGTTTATTCAGCTGCATTTTCCTACACTACGATAGTGACCACATTTCAGAAAGTAATGTATCAGCTGTGAAGCGTTTGGCACATCCCGAGGATGTGAAAGATGCGATGTGAATGCAGTTCATTCTTCTGCAGTTCACAGAATCAGAATTACAGAATCCCTACAGTGCAGAAGGAATTTGGCCCATCAAGTCTGCAGCGACAACAATCCCACCCAGGCTCCATCCCGTAACCTCGCCTATTTACCCTGCTAATCCCCCAACACTAATGGTCAATTTAGCATGGCGAATTGACCTAACCTGCACATCTTTGGACTGTGGGAGGAAACCGGAGCACCCGGAGGAAACCCACGCAGACACGGGGAGAACGTGCAAACTCCATACAGACAGTGACCCGAGGCCGGAATCGAACCCGGGTCCCTGGCACTGTGACTCTGCTACCGTGCTGCCACAGTTCTTTGTAGCATTTGTGGATTCTTTGAATTTAGAAAGCAAAATAAAACACTCAAAATATTTCTCAAAATCAATTTTAAAAATATCCTCTGAACTGTGATTCGACAAATGTAAATTTTATTGAAAATTTGGTCATTGAGGTAATTTGTGTTCCTTTATTTTCTTGGAGATTCATATTTGTGTGTAAGAAAGTTTAAGATACTGAACACTTCAAGGCAAGATGTTTGACAGGAAGAAGCTGATCCCCACACATGCATACATATGCGCACGCACATACACACACACACAAACATGTGCATGCACGCACACGTATACACACAAACACATACATGTGCACGCACACACATGCGCACACACACATACATGCGCACACACACACCCCCCCGCATGCATGCACACGCAATTTATCTCCAATTGCAACGGGATCTTGATCAATTGGGCCAGTGGACTGACGAATGGCAGATGGAGTTTAATTTGCGAGGTGATGCATTTTGGTAGATTGAACTAGGGCAGGACTTACTCAGTTAATAGTAGGGCGTAGGGGAGAGTTACAGAACAAAGAGATTGAGAGGTACATGTTCATAGCTCCTTGAAAGTGGAGTCACAGGTGGACAGAGTGGTGAAGAAGGCATTCAGCATGCTTGGTTTCATCGGTCAGAACATTGAATACAGGAGTTGGAATGTCTTGTTAAAGTTGTACAAGACATTGGTAAGGCCACACTTGGAATACTGTGTGCAATTCTGGTCACCCTATTATAGAAAGGATATTATTAAACTAGCAAGAGTGCAGAAAAGATTTACGAGGATGCTACCGGGACTTGATGGATTGAGTTATAAGGAGAGGCTGGATTTTTTCTCTGGAGCGTAGGAGGCTGAGGGGTGATCTTATAGCGGTCTATAAAATAATGAGGGGCACAGATCAGCTAGATAGTCAATATCTTTTCCCAAAGGTAGGGGAGTCTAAAACTAGAGGGCATAGGTCTAAGGTGAGAGGGGAGAGATACGAGGGGCAATTTTTTCTCACAGAGAGTGGTGAGTGTCTGGAACAAGCTGCCAAAGGTGGTAGTAGAGGCAGGTACAATTTTGTCTTTTTAAAAGCATTTAGATAGTTACATGGGTACAATGAGTATAGAGGGATATGGGCCAAATGAGGGCAATTGGGATTAGCTTAGGGGTTTAAAAAAAAAAATGGGCGGCATGGACAAGTTGGGCCGAAGGGCCTGTTTCCATGCTGTAAACCGCTATGACTGTGACTCACACACACTAGTCCCTTGCAAATGCCTCTCTGTCCATAGTCTCTAGTCCTGATGTTCACTGGTCCCGGGACCTCTATGGTTCTTGATTTGATGTGATTTATTATTGTGACATGTATTTGTATATTGTGAAGTATTGTTTCTTGTGCACTATACAGCCAAAGCATATCGTACATAAGGAAGGAAAGGAGAGAGTGCAGAGATTCCATGATCCCCCCCTGTGATCTCAGGATTTGCAATTGGAGGAAGAAGTCAGCAATTAGGGCATCCCATGAAAACTCAAATTGTATCAAGGATAGACACTCACTAAATTAACATAAGCAAAATAATAGAAACAAAGAAAATAATGACATGAGTGAGTGACAAATCCCCAGATGCTTTCCTCAGGGATTGTAATGAGGGGGTGGTGCCCTAGCCATAATCTTCCAAAGTTGTCCCAATGGGGAAACTGTTCATTTAGATTGGAAAGCTACACATGTCATTCTGCTATTTAAGAAAGGTGAGAAAGGGGAACCAGGAAATTATAGACCAGTTAACTTAACAATGCTTACGGAGAATTTATTGAGTCTATAATGAAGATAGAGTAAGTGAATAGCTTGAAAATCTTTAGCTGATCAGAGAGAATAAGTGTGGATTTGTAAAGGGTAGGACTTGCCTGATGAATCTGATTGTATTTTTGAAGCAGTTCTTAAAGTAATGGACAGTGAAGTGTCCATGAATGTTGTTTATAAAATCTTCCAGACGACATTTGATCATAAGAAACTACTGGTTAACTTTGAAGCTTATGGAATCAAAGACAAATTATTGATCTCTTTAGGACATTGACTGAGTGGCAGAGAACAGAAAGTAAGGATAATAATTAGGATACTCCAGTTAGGATGTGACCCATATCCCACAGTATCTGTGCTAGGGCTATTCATTTATGACTTAGATGATGAGATTGAAAGCCACATACCCAAATTTGCACATGACACAAAGATAGTGTAAAATTGCAGTGAGATTTTGATAGATTGTGAATGGGCAAAACTGGCAGATGGGTTTTAATGTACGCACGTACTTTGGATGGGAAAAGGACAGTACAGTGTACTCTGTAAATTGGGAAAAGCTAGAAACAGTTATGATCCAAGGAGATTTAGGAATTCAGGCACACTGATCATTAAAATATCATATGAGCGACACAGTAGCACAGTGATTAGCACTGCTGCCTCACAGCGACAGGGACCCGGGTTCAAATCCCGGCTTGGGTGACTATCTGAGCGGAGTCCTTGCGTTCCCCCGTGTCTTCTGTGTGGGTTTCCTCCAGGTGCTCCAGTTTCCTCCCACAGTACGAAAGACTTGCTGGTTCGGTGTATTGGTCATGCTAAATTCTCCTTCGGTGTACCCAAACAGACACTAGGGTGTGGCGACTAGGGGATTTTCACAGTAACTTCATTGCAGTGTTAATGTGAGCCTACTTGTGACATTGATAAATAAACTAAGCAGCACTGAAAATAATCAAAACAGCTAATGGAATGCTGTCATTTATACTGAGAGGAATAGAATACAAAGGAATTGAATGCTTTAACTGTACAAAACCCTTATTGAACAATACATGTGAGCAGTTCTGGGCACCAGACAGGGAAAGGAGGGCAGTGTAGGTTTACTGGAATGATACCTGAGCAAATTACAATGAGAGATCTCACAAACTAGGGCAGCATTCCCTGGAATTTAAAAGGTTAAGGTGATTTGATTAAATTTCCAAAGCAATAATTGCATTACATAGGCTGGATTTGGAGAAGCTATTTCCTGTGATTGGAGAGTTTAGATGAGGGATCTCAAGATAAGTTGAAATATTAGATCCAGCTCATTTGGTTTTAAATTCGGAAGCACTTAGTGCAAAAATACTGGTCAAAGTTTGGAATTGTCTTCTGCTCACAGCAATAATTGCTAGTTCAATTCCTAAGTTTAAATCTGAGATTGATAGATTTTTGTTAACTAATGGTGTTCAGGGATATGAAGTAAGGCTGGAGATTAGCTGTGGTCTAATGAATGGCTTAACACACTTAAAGGGCCAGATGACCTACTTGACCCTCGCACCATATCGTTGCCAAACCTTGGCCACAAGGCCCAGTGCCCAAAAAATCCTCCTTGTCACCACGCTGAATGTGTAAAATGTGCAGCTGATGGCACAGGAGGGATTCTGAACAGATAGAGAAACCATTTCCATCAGAGTTCAGATAACTGACTAAACCTTGAGGAGGAAACTGCGGAAACATTTGTTGCACAAGTTGTTTCAGCTGGAATGCTCTACCTGAACAGGTGGCAGATATCTGGTTAAGAAACAGGGGAGTGGGCCTGATTGGACTGGCCTGATGGGCTGCATGGCCTCCAGTGTTTTATGGTTCATGGAGGTGTGAAAACACATGTCAAGTTGATCTGTAGGAGTCAAGACCTAGTGACAATGTTCCTTCCTGAGAAACATGGGATAGTAATTTAAGGTGGTGCTGTGCTCTTTTGTGCTTTACCTGGCTGTTGTTTGATTTTAGGAATCGCTGTCGGCCATACCTACTACTTTTTGGAAGATGTATTTCCAAACCAACCTGGTGGAGTTCGCCTGCTCAGGACTCCAAATATTTTGTAAGTCAGTTTTTATTGAAGCAATTGTTCTATCTTTGGAACTAGTAACAGAGTGATCTTACAGAGTGCATCTGTGTGTATACAGCAGTACCTGAGTGATTCTAGAGAATACATCTGTGTGTATAGAGCAGTATCTGAGTGATCTTACAGAGTGTACCTGTGTGTATACAGCAGTACCTTAGTGATTCTAGAGAATACATCTGTGTGTATAGAGCAGTATCTGAGTGATCTTACAGAGTGTACCTGTGTGTATACAGCAGTACCTTAGTGATTCTAGAGAATACATCTGTGTGTATAGGGCAGTATCTGAATGATTCTAGAGAATGCATCTGTGTGTATACAGCAGTACCTGAGTGATCTTACAGAGTGCATCTGTGTGTATAGAGCACTACATGAACTAAGGATCAAATGTCAATGAATAGTTTAATGGAATCTGCTTTTCTATAGTCTTGAAAATGGAAGATCTTCATGATTTGATGAGTGATAGTGATTCATTTGATTTGCTATGTGTCTCCACCGGTATCTCGCTGTGTGAACCAGCATAAGAACACTCTACTCCCTCCATCATTTTGTTGGGTTACAGAATTATACTTCAAAACATTAACTCTCTGTTGCCTGTAGAAATAACAGCCTGTCTCCAATCTCCCTCTCAGATACACCGCTACTGCCCTAATCCCTACTCTTCACACATACTCCAGTTTAAATTCTGGACCCAAGACTATTCGGATCAAATTAATGATAAAACTGTATGTGACTGCAGCATGCTCTTCCTCATTGTCCTCCTCACAATCAATCACTCCATCCTTCTCCAGCTCTGCTCCCTATCCCATCCCTTCATATTGACTCAGGTAGAGGGGTAAACAGGGCTCCAAGGGCTCGGGTGAGGAGGAGTTGATGTCTGTTATGGGAGGAGGTGAGGTTTCCAGAGAGGTTCTTGTGATCTTTTTGCAGGCATTTCTTGCTGCTTGTTTAGAGGCAGGAGCCCTTCTTTACCTCTCAGCTGATTCACAGTCTTTGCAACACACATCGTGCAACACATGGATATAGAGATAGACCATAAGACCATAAGACATAGGAGCGGAAGTAAGGCCATTCGGCCCATCGAGTCCACTCCACCATTCAATCATGGTTGATTTCAACTCCATTTACCCGCTCTCTCCCCATAGCCCTTAATTCCTCGAGAAATCAAGAATTTATCAATTTCTGTCTTGAAGACGCTCAACGTCTCGGCCTCCACAGCCCTCTGTGGCAATGAATTCCACAGACCCACCACTCTCTGGCTGAAGAAATTTCTCCTCATCTCTGTTCTAAAGTGACTCCCTTTTATATCTGTTCCCACCCCTGATATTGATACGATATAGAGCTGGGATTTACTACATATCTCCCTCCAATTAACCAAACTTACCTGAGCTATTGCTTCAGCAATCTACTTGTTTTTGATACAAACAAGAACTGCCAACACATTCCACAGCTTCTTGACCACAGAGGCATCATTAGCCAAGAACACTAGATTCCCTTGATAACTAAGAGCTGCCAGAGAGAGCTAGCCTGCTAATTTCCCAGAGAATGGAGGCACTGTGCCAGCTGCAGCTGGATAGCTGTTAGCAGGGACAGTGTTGAATCTTAACCACAATGAAATCTCCCACTGCCCCATCCCTGGATAGCTCTCCACCTGCTGCCAGTTTGGAACAAAGCATTGCTGCCTTTATTCACCTGTGGAATGTATCCTGAATCCAGCTTTGTTTCTGCTGGATTTATTCCACAAGTAAAGCTGGCTGAGTCCTTTCTTTTAACTGCACACTGTTCTGTTGACTGTGTGATGTTACTCCTGGTCTGACTGTTCCCACCCCTGATATTGATACGATATTAGGAAAGATATTAGCATAGACAATGTGGAATCTGTATGGGTCAAGTTAAGAAACAGCAAGAGACAAAAACCATTGGTGGGGGTTGTATACAGACCACCAAACTATAGTGGTGATGTTGGGAAAAGCAATGGACAGTAAATCAGAGATACATCTGTTAAAGGAACATCTGTGATTATTGGCAACTTTAATCTGCATATAGATTGGGAGAGTCAAATTAGTCACGGTACAATAGAGGAGAAATTTCTGGAGTGCATACAGGATGGTTTTCTGGAGCAATACATTGAGGAACCAACAGGCCATCTTGGACTGAGTGTTCAGCAATGAGAAAAGATTAGTTGGCAATCTAGTTGTGAGAGAACCCTTGTGGACGAGTGACCAAAATATGGTAGAATTCTTTGTCAAGGTGGATAGTGATGTAGTTGATTCTGAGACGAGGGTCCTGAATCTCAATAAAGGTTTCAGTGATGGTATGAGGCATGAATTGGCCATGGTGGATTGGGAAACGTTACTGAAAGGAAAGACAGTGGGCAGGCAATGGCAGGCATTTAAAGAACAGATAGATAAACTCCAGAAGTTGTTTGTTCCTGTTTGCCACAAGAGTGCTAAGGGAATTGTGGCTGCACCATAGCTTCCAAGGGAAATTAGAGATAGTATCAGATTCGAGGAAGAAGCATACAAATTGGCAAGAAAAAGCAATAGGCCTGAGGATTGGGAGCAGTTTAAAATTCAGCAATGGAGGGCCAAGCGATTGATTAAGAAGGGAAAAATAGAGTATGAAAGTAAGCTAGCGGGGAACATAACTGACTGTAAAAGTTTCTATAGATATGTAAAGAGAAAAAGATTGACAAAAACGAATGTAGGCTCCTTACAGTCAGAAACATAGAACATTACAGCGCAGTACAGGCCCTTCGGCCCTCGATGTTGCGCCGACCAGTGGTACCAATCTAAAGCCCCTCTAATCTACACTATTCCAATATCATCCATATGTTTATCCAATAACCACTTGAACGCTCTCAACGTTGACGAGTCCACCACTGCTGCAGGCAAGGCGTTCCACGCCCTTACTACTCTCTGAGTAAAGAACCTACCTCTAACATCTGTCCTATATCTCTCACCCCTCAATTTAAAGCTATGTCCCCTCGTGCTAGCCAACACCATCCGAGGAAAAAGGCTCTCACTATCCACCCTATCTAATCCTCTGATCATCTTGTATGCCTCTATTAAGTCACCTTCTTCTCTCTAACGAAAACAACCTCAAGCCCCTCAGCCTTTCCTCATACGATTTTCCCACCACACCAGGCAACATCCTGGTAAATCTCCTCTGCACCCTTTCCAACACTTCCACATCTTTCCTATAATGCGGCGACCAGAACTGTACGCAATACTCCAAATGCGGCCGCACCAGAGTTTTGTACAGTTGCAGCATGACCTCCTGGCTCCGAAACGCAATCCCTCTACCAATAAAAGCTAACACACCGTACGCCTTCTTAACAACCCTATCAACCTGGGTGCCAACTTTCAGGGATCTATGCACATGGACACCCAGATCCCTCTGTTCATCCACATGACCAAGTATCTTACCATTAGCCCAGTACTCTGTATTCCTGTTACTCCTTCCAAAGTGAATCACCTCACACTTTTCTGCATTAAACTCCATTTGCCACCTCCCAGCCCAGCTCTGCAGCCTATCTATGTCCCTCTGTAACCTGCCACTTCCCTCCGCACTGTCTACAACTCCACCGACTTTAGTGTCATCCGCAAATTTACTAATCCATCCTTCCACGCCCTCATCCAAGTCATTAATAAAAATGACAAACGGCAGTGGCCCCAAAACAGATCCTTGCGGTACACCACTAGTAACTGAACTCCAGGATGAATATTTCCCATCAACCATCACCCTTTGTTTTCTTACAGCTAGCCAATTCCTGATCCAAATCACTAAATCACCCTCAATCCCATGTGTCCGTATTTTCTGCAAAAGCTTACCATGGGGAACCTTATCAAACGCTTTGCTGAAATCCATATACACCACATCAACCGCTTTGCCCTCATCCACCTCTTTGGTCACCTTCTCAAAGAACTCAATAAGGTTTGTGAGGCACGACCTACCCTTCACAAAACCGTGCTGACTATCCCTAATCAAATTATTCCTTTCTAGGTTATTATAAATCCTATCTCTTATAATCCTTTCCAATACTTTGCCCACAACAGAAGTAAGGCTCACCGGTCTATAATTACCAGGGTTGTCCCTACTCCCCTTCTTGAACAAGGGGACAACATTTGCTATCCTCCAGTCTTCTGGCACTGTTCCTGTAGACAATGACGTCACAAAGATCAAAGCCAAAGGCTCTGCAATCTCCTCTCTAGCCTCCCAGAGAATCCTAGGATAAATCCCATCCGGCCCAGGGGACTTATCTATTTTTACCCTTTCCAGAATTGCTAACACCTCCTCCTTATGAACATCAATCCCATCCAGTCCAACAGCCTGCATCTCAGTACTCCCCTCGACAACACTGTCCCTCTCCAGTGTGAATACCGACGAAAAATATTAATTTAGTGCCTCTCCTATCTCTTCAGACTCCATGCACAACTTCCCACTCCTGTCATTGACTGGCCCTAATCTTACCCGAGTCATTCTTTTACTCCTGACATACCTATAGAAAGCTTTAGGGTTTTCCTTGATCCTACCCGCCAAAGACTTCTCATTTCCCCTCCTGGCTCTTAACTCTTTCTTTAGGTCCTTCCTGGCTAACTTGTAACTCTCAAGCGCCCTAACTTGTAACTCTCAAGCGCCCTATGAAACGGGAGAATTCATAAATAAAGGAATGGCTTAATAATTAAATTTGTACTTTTCTTCAGTGATAGAAATCATAGAAACCCTACAGTGCAGAAAGGGGCCATTTCGTCCATCGAGTCTGCACCGACCACAATCCCACCCAGGCCCTACCCCCAAATCCCTACACATTTACCCGCTAATCCCTCTAACCTACGCATCTCAGGACACTAAGGGGCAATTTTAGCATGGCCAATCAACCTAAACCGCACATCTTTGGACTGTGGGAGGAAACCGGATCACCCGGAGAAAACCCATGCAGACACGGGGAGAATGTGCGAACTCCACACAGACAGTGACCCAAGCCGGGAATCGAACCCAGGTCCCTGGAGCTGTGAAGCAGCAGTGCTAACCACTGTGCTACCATGCCGTCCCGTGCCAGTCTTCACTAAGAGAGAAACATGCTTTAGTGAGGAGCTGAAGGAAATCAGCATTAGTAGAGAAATGGTTTTGGGATTGAAGGTGGATAAATCTCCAGGTCCTGATAATCTTCATCCCAGAGTATGTAAAGAAGTGGTTCTGGAAATAGTAGATCCATTTGTAGTTATTTTCCAAAGTTCTTTGGACTCTGGACTAGTTCCTACAGATTGGAGGGTAGCTAATGTAAGCCCACCATTCAAAAAGGGTGGTAGAGAGAAAACAGGGAACGATAGACCAGTGAGCCTAATGTTGGTGCTGGGGAAGTTGCTAGAGTCTATTATCAAGGATTTAATTTGGATGGCAATGGTATAATCAGACAAAGTATGGATTTACAAAATCATGCTTGACAGATCTATTGGAATTTTTTGAAGATGTAATTAGTAGAGTTGACCAAGGAGAATCAGTGGATGTGGTTTATTTAGACTTTCAGAAGGCTTCAACAAGGTCTCACATAACAGATTACTGTGTAAAGTTAAGGCACATGGGATTGCAGGTAATGTCTTGAGACGGATAGAAAGCTGGTTAGCAGATAGGAAGCAAAGAGTTGGCATAAATGGGTCTTTTTCTGATTGGCAGTTAGTGGGGTACTACAGGAATCTGTGCTAGGACTCCAACTGTTCACATTATTTATTAATGATTTGGAAGAGGAAACTGAATGTATTATCTCCAAATGATACAAAGTTGGGTGTAAGGGTGAGCAGTGAGGAGGATGTAGAGATGCTTCAGTGTGATTTGGACAGGTTGAGTGTGTGGGCATGTGCATGGCAGATGCAGTATAATGTGGATAAATGTGAGGTTATCCACTTTGGTAGCAATAATAGGAAGACATTATTACTTGTCTGGGCGTAAATTGAGAGAGGTGGATACTCGATGAGACCTTGGAAGTCCTCATGCATCAGTCGCTGAAAGTAAGCGCGCAGGTACAGCAGGCAGTAAAGAAGGCAAATGATATGTTGGTCTTCATAGCAAGAGGATTTGAGTATAGGGATAGGGATATTTGCTGCAATTGTGTACAGCATTGGTGAGGCCACACCTGGAGTATTGTGTGAAGTTTTGCTGTAGAGGAAGTATAGCAAAGGTTTACCAGGCTGATACCTGGGATGGCAGGAGAGACTAAGTCAGTTAGGATTGTACTCACTGGAGTTTAGAAGTGTGAGAGGGGATCTCATAGACACATCTAAAATTCTAACAGGGTTACACAGGGTAGATTCAGAAAGAATGTTCTCAATTGTGGGGGAGTCCAGAACTAGTGGACATAGTTTGAGGATAAGGGGTAAACCTTTTAGAACTGAGGCGAGGAGGTAATTCTTCACCCAGAGGGTGACGAATGTGTGGAATTCACTGCCACAAAAAGTAGTTGCGGGCAAAATGTTTTCCAATTGCAAGAATAAATTAGATATAACTCTTGGGGCTAAAGGGATATGGGAGGAATGGGGGATCAGGATATTGAATTCGATGATCAGCCATGATCAAAATGAATGGTGGAGCAGGCTCAAAGGGCCGAATGGCCTACTCCTCCTAGTTTCTATGTTCCCCTGCGGCTGTGTGAGTGTTACTGTTGGCTCTGGGCGTTGCTGTTGTTCCTGTTACTTATCCCAGGAATGGGTTCTGTTCCTCTCTGACAGGAAAGCTGTTTTCGACATTCCTGAAGAAGATCCCAATTACAACCCACTGCCAGAGGACCGACCTGGGGGTTTCAACTGGGGCGAGGGACAACGACTCGGGGGCTAATTTCAAACCAGCTGCAAGCAGCATTCTCTCTGCAGGACCACCAAAGATGTATTTGTTCTCTTTTGTCTCCCTTCTGCTCTCCAACGCCCTGGTTCAGCTCAATAAATACCACCTCGCAGATTGCCAATGATCCACAACCAGCAAGCACTTCCTGCAGGATGGATTGGGTGAATTACAATTGGCCAACAGTGCCTAGAGTGTTATCTGTTATACTGGAATCACTGACTTTTCAATGAGATTTATCGAACTGGATACCTGAGTGTTTGCATTAATTGTCTCTCAGAAGATCAAATCTCTGAAATTACATTCACCTTGGTTGAATGTGTAGCCATATTTTTTATATAACTGATGGTTTTTACAAACAGTTGCTGACTGCTGAAATAATTCTTTTACAATGACCTTGAGCCATCAACCTCACTCTGATCTGAGACATCAGATTCCTGAGCAAAGTGCCAGCAGATGGAGTCTTTGCTCTGTACTCAGCAGGGTTAACGCAGGAATGTGTCACTGAAGCACAGACGACCCCAGCGATCATTCAATCAGTATATTTTGTCAGTTCTGCGCGTATACAGCTGAACCCTGTAGATGTCAGTATTGGTTCAACAAAGTAATCCTTTGTCTTTTCCCTGTTTTGTGCTGGTGTCAGATGAGTGTAACTTGGCCAAACACACCACAGCTACCCACCATTAACCTGTGGACACCTTCATACTCTTTTTAGTTTCAGAGCCTGGCATCTAGGTTCATGTACCCATGGCTACATCAAGGTAGAATACATTTGTTTGTGATCTGTTAGCCACAAGGTTTACAGCTCCACACAGCACGCTGCTGTGTAAGCTGCTGCTCTGAGTCATGGGGGCGGTATGCATCTGTACTTGCTAATTGGAATATTCATAGCACACAACAGGCATGTGACTGTTTCAGATGTTTCACATGTAATGGGAGGCTGAGATGGTGTTTCTGTAAACGAATTCTCCATTAAATTCTTACACAAATTAGCAACTCCCAGCTATAAAAGGGTGTCTGAAACAAACTGACTCTAAATTTGAATAAGTAGTATGCCTGGTCTATATTAATACAGCCACACTTTGATTAACTTCAGTAAATAAAGTGTGTGGGACACAACTCTTGTGTTTGCGCTTTCCCACACCGATCTTAGCTGAACTGTTCCCCACACTGAGGAAAGCTAATCCCAGGCTGGAGTTCCCAGCACTTCTTTACAAAGCAGAGTTTTGCATTCCTAGGTCCTAGATCACTTCATAGGAAAAGCTGTGAGCACGAGAGTGTTACCACAACAGTGGTTAGCACTGCTGCCTCACAGCTCCAGGGACCTGGGTTCAATTCTGGTCTTGGGTCACTGTCTGTCCGGAGTTTGCACGTTCTCCCCATGTCTGCGTGGGTTTCCTCCGGTTACTCTGGTTTCCTGCCACAGTCCAAAGATGTGCAGGTCAGTTGGATTGGCCATGGTAAATTGCCCCTTAGTATCCCAAACTTTGTAGGCTCAGGAGATTAGTGGGGTAAATAAGTGGGGTTACATGGATAGGGCAGAGGGGAGGGTGTTACTGAATAAGATGCTCTGTTGGAGGGTTGGTACAGACTCGATGGGCCAAATGATGACCTCCTGCACTGTGGGATTCTATGGTTCTAAGGAACTATCAGCAGAGGAACAAAAAGGCTGTGAGGTGAGAGGAACACTGCAATAATACAGGAGATTGATGGCCCATCAAAATCCTCATACAAAACACTGCAGATGCTGGAAATCTCAAATAAGAAAATGCCGGAAATACTCAAATGGCCAGGCAACACCTGGAGAGAGAAACAGAGTTAATATTGCAGCTCGATGACCTTTTATCAGATGGTCTAGACTCTGGAGAGAGCACTCTGGGATCTTCTGTGCCTGTCTGAGGTTCTGTATCCCAGAGTCCTGTAGCCGGGACCAGCGGGCCTGTAGCCAGTACCAGTGGAAATGAGCCTGTAGCCAGGACCCAGGGGCCTGTAACCAGTACCAGTGGGCCTGAGCCTAGCTGGGACTCGCGGGCATGTATCAGGTGCATTGAAATATTTAATCAATTCACACTTATGCCAAATTTAAAGTACTTTGGATGTTTTTAATCATAAAAATTGCTTCTCATAAATGACGGTTTTATAATTGTTAAGTTGAGTATAATCTCTTTACACTAGCTTCTCTCTGTCTCTTTTTACAGAGAGCTACACTAACTGATGGTTTCCTGTTTAAATCATTCAATGTCATTTTACAGTGTTCAGTTTCTTTATCTGTTTAGATATTCTCTAGTCACTTTAAACTTTGTGATAGGAATTCATTTTTATTAGTTAAAATATTTCCTTCCTCCCCTCGAGATTCCTCTTTATACAGATTCGACCTTTAGTGCAGCTCGATATGGTAAATACACCTAGAGAGTTAGGGACTGAGGAAGCCCAGTCTGAGGGACTGAGGAAGCCCAGTCTGAGGGACTGAGGAAGCCCAGTCTGAGGGACTGAGGAAGCCCAGTCTGAGGGACTGAGGAAGCCCAGTCTGAGGGAGAGGGACTGAAAGGCACCAGTCAGATATCTGAGGTAGAGGGACTGAGATACGACAGTCACTGTACCTATATTTCCCTGAAGGAGAGGGACTGAGATACGACAGTCACTGTACCGATATCTCCCTGAAGGAGAGGGACTTCAGAAACCAGTTGAGTGGGAGAATGCCAGTTGTGACCTAATCTGGAGTGACTTGTATTTAAATAGCACCTTTCACCTCAGGAATTCAGTGCTTTCCAGTCAATACAGTACTTTTGTAGTGTAAGCTCCCACAAACAGCAATGTATTAATGAGCAGATAATCTGTTTTTAATTATGTTTCTGGAAGGTTAAATATTTTCCAGGACAACAGGGGTAACCTATTTACTCTAATTTGGAATGGGATTTTTCTGTACATGAGAGCAGAAAGTGTCACATCAGAGAAACAGCACCTCCGATAATGCAACACACATTTGCTAATGTCTGGACTGTCATCCTTTATTTTGTGGAACTTGAACCCACAGATGTCTGACTCAGAAATGAGAGTGCTTCCCACAGCTGACATTGACACACAGTAACATTCACCCCTAACTCGGTACGGTTCAAATCCTGCTGCAGATCATTGGGCACACCATCCAGGCTGATATTTCACTCCATTGTGCTGCTCTGTTTGCAGGTGAGACATTTAAACAGAAACTATTTTTGTCCTCTAGGGTGAATATTTAAAAAATCCCACAACCATTAGGTATCTGGTCATTTATCGCATTGACATTTGTGTCAATTCGTTGAGTATAAATTGGCTGCTATGTTTCAGACATTATAACAGTGACCAAACGAAGGATCGTAGAAACAGGAGGAGAACATTTAGCGTCTCGAACATGTTCCACCACTCAGTAAGATCATGGCTGATCATCAACCTCAACTCCACCTTCCGATCCTGTTTCCATATCCCTTAGTACCCAAAAACATATCTTAAATATACTCAATAACTCAGCATTCACAACTCCCTGGGATAGACAATTCTAAAGATTCACAAATATTTGAGTGAAGACATTTCTCTTCAGTCTTAAATTGCTGACTGCTTGTTCTGAGACTGTGACCATGTGTTCTAGTTTCCCAGCCAGGGGAGATATTTTCTCAATGTCTATACCTGAAGAATTTTGTTTGCTTTAGGTCACCACTCTTAAGTCACTAATATAGATTGTATATAGCTGAGGCCCAAGTACTGCTGACCCTTTTTGTACCTGGCTAGGTACAGACTACAAACACAGCAAAGTCCCTTTTATTCTTCCTTTCTGTTTCATCTACATTAACCAATGCTGAATCCTTGGTATTAACCTTGATTTCACGAGGTTCTAGTTTTGCTCTTGTGTGCAAACTTATCAAATACATTTTGAAAATGTAAATATACCACATTTACTGCTTCCCCTTTATCTTTCATACTTGTTACATCCTTAAAAAACAAATTTAAAACTTTCTATCTTTACCAAACAGGTGTGTTAAACACTATTTCCCTTTCAGAAATGTGTGTTTACTCTGCTTGTCATATTATGTTTTTTCAAGTGCCCTGATACCACCTTTCTAAGAATAAATTCTAATATTTTGCCTACTACTGACAGGCTACTTGACCTGGGGTTCCCCATTTTCTCTATTATTTTATATTGTGGGGTTCTGTTTGGGAATCCTTGGGAACTGTTCCATGGACTAGAAACATGGAATAAAAGGGACAGTGACAGCACAGATATAAGGTTGTGTGAGGGACAGAAAACTGTATAGGTGAACGGTTGTATATGGAAGATATATGAGGTTCACCAGGATGAACCAGACTGGGATGCTAAGGGCACAATTTAAACATTTACAGATGGCATCAAATTTAGGAGTATTGTGAACTGTGAGGGGGATGATGAGAGATTTCAAGAGGGCATGGGCTGGAAGAATGGATAGATATGTGGCAGCTGAAATTTAATGCGGTGAAGTATGATAGTATACAATCTTGCCAAAGAATGAGAGAGGAAGTATAAAATATAGAATGCAATTTGAAAGAGGGAAGCAGAGGGAACTGGTGAAAGCGCACAAATGATTGCCAGGGCAGATTGAAAAAGTGGTTAATAAGGCACATAGGATCCTGGACTTTATAAATAGGGGCAGAGAGAACAAAGTCAAGAATATTATAATAAACCTTTCTAAAATACTGGTTGGCCTCATTGGGGGTATTGTGTCCATAACACTGAGGAAGGATGTGAAGGCTCTAGAGAGGGAGCATAAAAAATTTATGAGAATTTCAGTCATGGTGATAGATTGCAGAAATTGGGACTGTTCTTGGAAAAGAAGATTAAGAGAGGAATGGATCGAGATATTCAAGATCATGAGGGGCCTGGACAGCATAGATAGGGAGAAAATATTGGTGGAAGGATCAAGAGGGTACAGATTTAAGGTAATTGGCAAAAGAAACTGCACATGAGGAGAAACTTGCACTCAATGAATGCTTAGGAACTGGAACCCATTGTGTGGTAAAGACAGAATCTAGAATACACTGTCTGAGTGTGTGGTAAAGACAGGATTTTTCAATACAGTGTGTGTGTGGTGTTGAGTAGAGTAATTGTAGATTGGTGTTTGTAAAATTGTAGGGAGAAAGCATTGCAGGGTCCCTACAAAAGGTGGTGCTTTTTCTATGCTTAGAGAGTTTTTTTAAAAAGTACCTAAGGAGTCCAAACGAAAGCTATGGCCCAAGTGCTGGCAAGTGGGATTAGGTAGCCAGGTCAAGGCTTTTCATGCATCGGTGCGGACTTGATGGGATGAATGGCCTCTTCTGCACTGTAGTATTCTATGAAACATTTATATCAAAAGGCCAAGCAGCAGTTTTAACAAGGCTACAGGCTTTTGAATTTAGCCAATCAGTTTGTATTAGGCATCTAGAATTAGGCACAAGAACCTATCAAATTAAAATCTGACAGTTTTGTCAACCTCGGACCGATCCGATTGTGGGAAATATTGATAGGTCGTTACAGGTATAAATGAAGAGAGCAGTGGGACTAAAAGGAGAGAGCAACTGCCACAGCTCACAGCACCATCTAGACAGCAAAGGTACCAAAGAAGAAAGAAGTTCCAGGAAAGGCCCAGAATATTCCGGAAGACACAAAACCTGGTTGTAATTTAGAGAGTGACTAAATTCTATATTTGTTGTTAATGAGTGGGAATTATATTTAATGGAACAGCATACCATTAGAATCTTATTTTATTCGGGAATAGTTAATAGAAGGGATTTATTTGCTTTGTTAACAGTTCAGTAAATTTGTTCACTGTTGGTTGGATAAATAAATTGTGTGTTGATTTTAGAGTGTGTGTCAGGGATTTATTTGGTATTTAACCACTAGAAGTTGCTGAGGTGCAGGTTACACACACTTTACAGATTGTAAGGTGAGGTACTCCTCTTTGGGTGTTTCGGTGTTAGTTCTCAGAAGGGGGAATGCACCTCTGCTTTATAACAGAGGGGAACCTGTGTATTCTAGATCCTGTCTTTACCACTGTTATAAAGACAGATGTTAGATGTAATGGTCTATGATGTACTTGCTTAACTCTCCTACACTTAAGTTTTGGAATGACATTGACAGTTTCCCAATCTGGGAGTGTGTTTGGAAGACCATGACAAAAGAATTTGCACATCTGTTTATAAGCAGGCATTATGGTAAGTCCTTGTGTGTCTTGGTATCACGTTTCATGTTACAACATTCCTGTGAAGTGGCTGGGATATTTTATATTCAAGGTGCGAAACAAATTAAAGTTTTTTGTTAGTTTTAGTTTATTAGTGTCACAAGTAGGCTTACATTGACACCGCAATGAAGTTACTGTGAAAATCCCCTAGTTGCCACAATATGGCGCCTGTTCAGGTACACTGAGGGAGAATTTAACATGGCTTATGCACCTAACGAGCACGTCTTTCAGACTGGGAGGAAACCGGTGCACCCGGAGGAAACCCACACAGACACAAGGAGAACGTGCACCCTTCGCACAGCCAGTGACCCAAGATGGGAATCGAACCTGGGTCCCTGGCGCTGTGAGGCAGCAGTGCTAACCACTGTGCCAACGTGATGGAGTGTTGTGGTTGGAGTAACCTTGGAGATTCTTCTATCTTTAATTTTATTATTTAACGCATGATCTGTATTTTATTTGTATTAATTCTGATAAGTGTCTTCCCTTGATCTATTTTTCCTTTTTGTTGTATCTCTCGTACATTATTCTTACCTTTCACGGAGAAGACCAATACAAAGACCTTGGTGAGACCACATTTGGTATATTGTGTGCAGTTCTGGTCACCTCACTATAAGAAGGATGTGGAGACACTGGAAAGAGTGCAAAGGAGATTTACCAGGATGCTGCCTGGTTTGGAGGGTAGGTCTTATGAGGAAAGGTTGAGGGAACTTGGGCTTTTTTCTTTGGAGCGGAGGAGGTTGAGAGGAGACTTGATAGAGGTTTATAAGATGATGAGGTGGATAGATAGAGTGAACGTTCAAAGACTATTTCCTCGGGTGAATGGAGTGGTAACTAGGGGGCATAACTATAGGGTTCATGATGGGAGATATAGGAAGGATGTCCGAGGTAGGTTTTTTTACTCAGAGAGTGGTTAGGATGTGGAATGGACTGCCTGCAGTGATAGTGGAGTCAGAAACTTTAGGAACATTTAAGAAGCTATTGGATAGGCACATGGAGTACTTCGGGATGATAGGGAGGAAATAGCTTGATCTGGGTTTCAGACAAAGCTCGGCACAACAACGTGGGCCGAAGGGCCTGTTCTGTGCTGTACTGTTCTATGTTCTATAAAGTGATTGTTTAGCAAGTCTGCCATTTCCTCATTATTACAATATCATCTGTGTGTATTTTTCAGAAATCCACATTGCTCTTGGTCATTTGTCTTTATTAATTTACGGGATGTCGGTGTCGCTGGCTGGGCCAGCATTTATTGCTCATCCCATCATGCCCATGAGAAGGTGGTGGTGAGCTGTCTTCTTGAATTGTTGCAGACTCTGAGGTGTAGGTACACCCACAGTGCTGTTAGGGAGGGAGTTCGAGTATTTTGACCCAGTGGCGTTGAAGGAACGGTGATTTATTTCAGAGTCAGGATGGTGAGTAACTTGGAGGGGAACCTTCAGGTGGTGGTGTTCCCAGGTAACTGCTCTCTTGTTCTTCTAGATGGAAGGTGCTGCCTAAGGAGACTTGGTGAGTTGCTGCAATGCATCTTGTAGATGGTACACACGACTGCCACTGTCTGTTGGCAGTGGAGGGAGTGAATGTGGATGGGGTACCAATCAAGCGTGCTGCTTTGTCCTGGATGATGTTGAGCTTCTTGAGTGTTGTTGGGGCTGTACTCACCAGGCAAGTGGAGAGTATTCCATCACACTCCTGACGTTTAACATGAAGGAGTGTTGACATGAATGGGTCTTTTTCTGGTTGGCAGAATGTAGTGCCACAGGGATCAGTGCTGGGGCTGCAACTTTTTACAATTTATATAAATGATTTAGATGAAGGGACTGAAGGTGTGGTTGCTAAATGTGCTGACAACACAAAGGTAAGAAAGTAAGTTGTGAAGTGGACGTAAGGACACTCAAAGGGATATAGGTAGATTAAGTGGGTGGACAAGAAACTTAATGGAGAATACTGTGGGCTATGGTGAAATTGTCCATTTTGGCAATAAAAAAAAACTTATCTAAATGGTGTAAGACTGCAGAGCTCTGAGATGCAGAGGGATCTGGTGTCTAGTGCATTAATCACAAAAGGCGCATGTCCAGTTACAGCAAGTACTTGGGAAAGCTGACAGAATGTTATTGTGTGGAGGGAGTTGTGAGGGAGTTGATTACATTGATTATGCTTCAGTTATACAGGACATTGGTGAGATCACATCTGGAGCACTGTGTACAGTATTGGTCTCCTTTAAGGAAAGATACAATTGCATTAGAAGCTGTTCAAAGGACAGACTAGGCTTGTATCTGCTGCAGATCCTGAGGGGTATTGACAGGGTGGAGGTGGAGAGGATGTTTCCTCTTTTGTGAGAATATAGAACTAGGGGGGTCACTGTTTAAAAATAAGGGGTCACTCACTTAAGGAGATAAGGAGAATTTTTTTCTGAGGTTGAGAGTCTCTGGAAACCTCTTCCTCAAAAGTTGGTGGAAGCAGAACCTTTGAATATTTTAAAGGCAGAGGTAGTTAGATTCTTGATTAAGAAGAGGTGAAAGGTTATTGAGGATCGGCAAGAATATGGGCTTGAAGTTAAATCAAATCAGCCGTGATATTTTTGAATGGTGGAGCAGGTTCAAATGGCCAAGTGATCTACTCTTGCTCCTCATTTGTATGTTCATACACGTCAGATCTTCCAAGAACAGTGGAAGCTAATCATGGAACTAGGTCCTGTAATTTACAGAAACGGCATAAATCACTGTGTTATCTCTCATCCTGTCCTCCTGACTCTATCTGCTGTCTCTGTCTTCCCCTAACCACTTTAAAAAGATGTTGGTGAGCTGTCTTTTAAATACAACTGAGTGACTTGCTCAGCCATTTCAGAGGGTAACTAAGAGTCACCCACACTGCTGTGGGCCTGGAGTCGCACATAGGCCAGACCGGGTAAGGACGGCAGATTTCCTTCCCTAAAGCAAGGAAAGTGAAGCAAATGAATATTTACAGAATTCTGGTAGTTTCACAAAATACTTTAGGGGACATTTATTATCCATCCTTATCTGCCAGAGAGAATGTGGCTGTGAGTCACCGTCTTGAATAGTGCCTTTCAGATTAAACTGAGGCTCTGTTTCTTGGGTGGGTGTAAAAGATTGCATGACTTGAAGAGCTGGCAGCTTCCCCCAGCATCCTGACCGATATTTATCATTGAATCAACAGCACTATCTGGTCATTTATCACATGCTGTTTGTGGAATCTTGCTCTGTGTGTGTTGGTTATTGGAATTTTCTGCAGTATCAAATGTATTTAAGAACATAAGAACATAAGAAATAGGAGCAGGAGTAGGCCATCTAGCCCCTCGAGCCTGCCCCGCCATTCAATAAGATCATGGCTGATCTGACGTGGATCAGTACCACTTACCCGCCTGATCCCCATAACCCTTAATTCCCTTACCGATCAGGAATCCATCCATCCGCGCTTTAAACATATTCAGCGAGGTAGCCTCCACCACCTCAGTGGGCAGAGAATTCCAGAGATTCACCACCCTCTGGGAGAAGAAGTTCCTCCTCAACTCTGTCTTAAACCGACCCCCCTTTATTTTGAGGCTGTGTCCTCTAGTTTTATCTTCCTTACTAAGTGGAAAGAATCTCTCCGCCTCCACCCTATCCAGCCCCCGCATTATCTTATAAGTCTCCATAAGATCCCCCCTCATCCTTCTAAACTCCAACGAGTACAAACCCAATCTCCTCAGCCTCTCCTCATAATCCAAACCCCTCATCTCCGGTATCAACCTGGTGAACCTTCTCTGCACTCCCTCCAATGCCAATATATCCTTCCTCATATAAGGGGACCAATACTGCACACAGTATTCCAGCTGCGGCCTCACCAATGCCCTGTACAGGTGCATCAAGACATCCCTGCTTTTATATTCTATCCCCTTCGCAATATAGGCCAACATCCCATTTGCCTTCTTGATCACCTGTTGTACCTGCAGACTGGGCTTTTGCGTCTCATGCACAAGGACCCCCAGGTCCCTTTGCACGGTAGCATGTTTTAATTTGTTTCCATTGAGATAATAATCCCATTTGTTATTATTTCCTCCAAAGTGTATAACCTCGCATTTCTCAACGTTATACTCCATTTGCCATATCCTCGCCCACTCACTCAGCCTGTCCAAATCTCTCTGCAGATCTTCTCCGTCCTCCACACGATTCACTTTTCCACTTATCTTTGTGTCGTCTGCAAACTTCGTTACCCTACACTCCGTCCCCTCCTCCAGATCATCTATATAAATGGTAAACAGTTGCGGCCCGAGTACCGATCCCTGCGGCACGCCACTAGTTACCTTCCTCCAACCGGAAAAACACCCATTTATTCCGACTCTTTGCTTCCTGTCGGATAGCCAGTCCCCAATCCACTTTAACACACTACCCCCAACTCCGTGTGCCCTAATCTTCTTCAGCAGCCTTTTATGGGGCACCTTATCAAACGCCTTTTGGAAATCCAAAAACACCGCATCCACCGGTTCTCCTCCATCAACCGCCCTAGTCACATCTTCATAAAAATCCAACATGTTCGTCAAGCACGACTTTCCCCTCATGAATCCATGCTGCGTCTGATTGATCGAACCATTTCTATCCAGATGCCCTGCTATCTCCTCTTTAATAATGGATTCCAGCATTTTCCCTACTACAGACGTTAAGCTGACCGGCCTATAGTTACCCGCCTTTTGTCTCCTTCCTTTTTTAAACAGCGGCGTAACATTAGCCGTTTTCCATTCAACCGGCACTACCCCAGAATGCAACGAGTTTTGATAAATAATCACTAACGCATCCACTATTACCTCTGACATTTCTTTCAATACCCTGGGATGCATTCCATCCGGACCCGGGGACTTGTCCACCTTCAGTCCCATTAGTCTACCCAGCACTGCCTCTCTGGTAACATTAATTGTATTAAGTATTTCTCCTGCTGCCAATCCTCTATCGTTAATATTTGGCAAACTATTTGTGTCCTCCACCGTGAAGACCGACACAAAAAACTTATTTAAAGACTCAGCCATATCCTCATTTCCCACTATTAACTCCCCCCTCTCGTCCTCCAAGGGTCCAACATTCACTCTAGCCACTCTATTCCTTTTTATATATTTATAAAAACTTTTACTATCATTTTTTATATTAATTGCTAGCCTAGCTTCATAGTCTATCCTTCCTTTCTTTATCGCTTTCTTAGTCTCTCTTTGTTGTTTCTTAAATTTTTCCCAATCACTTGTTTCTCCACTATTTCAAGGCTGGATCAATCTGGAATACAGTGCCCTGAGTTTATAAAAGTTGCTCTATAGAAATCCAAAACAATTCTTTCCCTTTAAAATCTTCACACCATGGTCAGCCAGGAGCATAAAAGTTTGTTTCATGGGAAAATTATTTTAAAGGTTTTTTTTCTCCAATGGAGAGGCCATATGCAGTGTAACTGCCACTAAGTTTACAATCAGGGCTTAAAGAGCAGCAGCCCACACTTTCTAGACCCCCCTGGAATGCTCCTTTCCCCATGGTGGGATCCATCACCCACACAGCTGCATTGCCACTTTAAGCGACTGCCCTTCTCAACATGGCGGCCATGCTGAGCCGCAGCTTTGACCTTCTGCAGGGGCCCATGGCG
>NW_027593418.1:0-10000 GCF_964213995.1 Mustelus asterias
ACAGAGAGAGAGAGACAGAGAGAGACAGAGAGAGAGAGACAGAGAGAGACAGAGAGAGGTGGAGAGGTTTAGGGAGGGAATTCCAGAGCCTCCCAGGCTCCTCAACCCTTCACCCTCAACTCTTCGACACCTCACTCTCACCCTCGAACCCCCCTCGCCCCCCCCCCCCCCCCAGCTCTTCATCCAATACTGGCCGTGGGATCTTTTACACCCACCCCGAGCGGGGCAGATGGAGCCTCGGTTTAATGTCTCATCCTGAAAGACAGCACCTCCCCGAAAGTCCGGCGCTCCCTCAGCACTGACCCTCCCACAGTGCGGCGCTCCCTCAGCACTGACCCTCCCACAGTGCGGCGCTCCCTCAGCACTGACCCTCCCACAGTGCGGCGCTCCCTCAGCACTGACCCTCCCACAGTGCGGCGCTCCCTCAGCACTGACCCTCCCACAGTGCGGCACTCCCTCAGCACTGACCCTCCCACAGTGCGGCGCTCCCTCAGCACTGACCCTCCCATAGTGCGGCGCTCCCTCAGCACTGACCCTCCCACAGTGCGGCGCTCCCTCAGCACTGACCCTCCCACAGTGCGGCGCTCCCTCAGCACTGACTCTCCCACAGTGCGGCACTCCCTCAGCACCGACCCTCCCACAGTGCGGCGCTCCCTCAGCACCGACCCTCCCACAGTGCGGCGCTCCCTCAGCACTGACCCTCCCACAGTGCGGCGCTCCCTCAGCACTGACCCTCCCACAGTGCGGCGCTCCCTCAGCACTGACCCTCCCACAGTGCGGCGCTCCCTCAGCACCGACCCTCCCACAGTGCGGCGCTCCCTCAGCACTGACCCTCCCACAGTGCGGCGCTCCCTCAGCACTGACCCTCCCACAGTGCGGCGCTCCCTCAGCACTGACCCTCCCGCAGTGCGGCGCTCCCTCAGCACTGACCCTCCCACAGTGCGGCGCTCCCTCAGCACCGACCCTCCCACAGTGCGGCGCTCCCTCAGCACCGACCCTCCCACAGTGCGGCGCCCCCTCAGCACTGACCCTCCCACAGTGCGGCGCTCCCTCAGCACTGACCCTCCCACAGTGCGGCACTCCCTCAGCACTGACCCTCCCACAGTGTGGCGCTCCCTCAGCACTGACCCTCCCACAGTGCGGCGCTCCCTCAGCACTGACCCTCCCACTGTGCGGCACTCCCTCAGCACTGACCCTCCCACAGTGCCGCACTCCCTCAGCACTGACCCTCCCACAGTGCGGCGCTCCCTCAGCACTGACCCTCCCACAGTGCGGCACTCCCTCAGCACTGACCCTCCCACAGTGCGGCGCTCCTCAGCACTGACCCTCCCACAGTGCGGCGCTCCCTCAGCACTGACCCTCCCACAGTGCGGCGCTCCCTCAGCACTGACCCTCCCACAGTGCGGCGCTCCCTCAACACTGACCCTCCCACAGTGCGGCACTCCCTCAGCACTGACCCTCCCACAGTGCGGCGCTCCCTCAACACTGACCCTCCCACAGTGCGGCGCTCCCTCAGCACTGACCCCCCCACAGTGCGGCGCTCCCTCAGCACTGACCCTCCCACAGTGCGGCGCTCCCTCAGCACTGACCCTCCCACAGTGCGGCGCTCCTCAGCACTGACCCTCCCACAGTGCGGCGCTCCCTCAGCACTGATCGAGAGGGTGCGGGGTTGATGGTGTTCTGTGTTGTGTCTGCGGCGTTCGGTTTTGGTTCTGTCACTGGGCTGTGAATTTATAGAGTGTGAGACAGAACGTTCCGGAACTCGATGTCCAACAAGCGAGGCAGGTGTGTTGAAAGAATTAAATTCAACGGTCAGAATGAATTAGTTTTATTTGGAAACAATGAGAGAGAGAGAGATAGACGGAGAGAGAGAGATAGACGGAGAGAGAGAGACGGAGCCTCTCCGCAGCTCACAGTACAATCGAAGGTCTGGGCCAGTAAACATTGGGGTCTGTCCACGTCTCATTGCCCCTCTCCCTCTGTCTCCTTCTCCGCCCCTTCGCTGAGGGCTCGGTTATGATTCTCCCAGTCTGGACAACCCCTCCCTCCCCATCCCTCCTCTCTCCCTCCCTCCCCGCATCCCACTCTCCCAAATTTGGATTTGCAAGTCCCAAATCCGAGCCGGATATTCAACCGTGGCCTGCGTCGGATGTGGCGATACACCCGCCAGTTCCCGGGATCTTCCCATTCCCCCTCAGTCTTGTGGGGGGAGGGAGAAAGGGCCTGGGACCTATCCGAACCCCTCGAGTCAAGGAGGGATTGGGGGGGGGGGGGGGGGATGTGAGGGAGGGGGCGTCGAGTTGCGACCCCATTGGGATTCTTCATTGGCCCCTTTTCCCCCGCTCCCATCTCCCTCCCCCCCTCCCCCCCCACCCCACCCTCCAGCCCACACCCCCTGGGCCTGGAGTGGGAGGACCGGGCGTGGAATCCCTCCCTGGGCCAGAGGAGGGCAATTCGGCCACGTGAGGCGTCACAATCGCCCTGCTCCCTCGGCCTCCCTCAATCTCCCTCTCCCTTGCTCCCAGCATGCACCTCTCTTTGATTCCATTCCAATAATGGCGCCCACGTGTGGACCCTGTGCCAGGGGGGCGGGGAGGGGAGAGGGGGGGTCATTGGAGGTCACCAAGGGCTGAGATGCCAAGTAGAAGGTTCCGGGTGCCAGGGTGCCCAGGGTGACGGGAACCACGGGGAGGAGGGTGATCTCGGTTGAGGGGGGGGGGGGGGAGGCTCAAGGAGGGAGAGGAGGGAGGGGGAAGGGACAGAGTGAAGGGGCGAGGGATTTGAGAGGGAGTGGGAGGAGAAAGAAAGGCGAGGAGGTGAGGAGGTGGGGGGGTGAAAGGGCGAGGTGGTGAGAGGGTGAGGGGACACGGAGGGGTGAGGGGACATAGGGGGTCAGGAGACACAGAGGGGTGAGGGGACACAGAGGGGAGAGGGGGCATGGAAGGGTGTGGGGACACGGGGGCGAGGGGACACAGGGGGTGAGGGGACACGAGGGGCGAGGGGACACGAGGGGCGAGGGGACACGGGGGGGTGAGGGGACAAGGGGGGGTGAGGGGACAAGGGGGGGTGAGGGGACAAGGGGGGGTGAGGCGACACGGGGGGCAAGGGGACACGGGGGGGTGAGGCGACACGGGGGGGGTGAGGCGACACGGGGGGCAAGGGGACACGGGGGGGGTGAGGCGACACGGTAGGTGAGGGGACACACGGGGGTGAGGGGACACGGGGGGGGCGAGGGGACACGGGGGGGTGAGGGGACACGGGGGGGTGAGGGGACACGGGGGGGCGAGGGGACACGGGGGGGCGAGGGGACACGGGGGGGTGAGGGGACACGGGGGGGGTGAGGGGACACGGGGGGGGCGAGGGGAAACGGGGGGCGAGGGGACACGGGGGGCGAGGG
The DNA here is from genome assembly GCF_964213995.1 of Mustelus asterias. Classification (NCBI taxonomy): domain Eukaryota; kingdom Metazoa; phylum Chordata; class Chondrichthyes; order Carcharhiniformes; family Triakidae; genus Mustelus; species Mustelus asterias. The sequence continues at coordinate 3,398 of NW_027593418.1, forward strand.
GAAACACGGGGGTGAGGGGACACACGGGGTGAGGGGACACACGGGGGGGTGAGGGGACACACGGGGGGTGAGGGGACACGGGGGGGCGAGGGGATACGGGGGGGGCGAGGGGACACACGGGGGTGAGAGGACACGGGGGGGGCGAGGGGATACGGGGGGGTGAGGGGACACGGGGGGATGAGGGGACACGGGGGGGTGAGGGGACACGGGGGGGTGAGGGGACACGGGGGGGTGAGGGGACACGGGGGGGTGAGGGGACACGGGGGGTGAGGGGACACGGGGGGGCGAAGGGAAAGAGGGGGGGCGAGGGGACACGGGGGGGTGAGGGGACACGGGGGGGTGAGGGGACACGGGGGGGTGAGGGGACACGGGGGGGCGAGGGGACACGGGGGGGCGAGGGGACACGGGGGGGTGAGGGGACACGGGGGGGCGAGGGGACACGGGGGGCGAGGGGACACGGGAGGGTGAGGGGACACGGGGGGGTGAGGGGACACGGGGGGGCGAGGGGACACGGGGGGGTGAGGGGACACGGGGGGGTGAGGGGACACGGGGGGGCGAGGGGACACCGGGGGGTGAGGGGTCGAGGGTGAGGGGTCGAGGGTGAGGGGTCGAGGGTGAGGGGTCGAGGGTGAGGGGTCGAGGGTGAGGGGTCGAGGGTGAGGGGTCGAGGGTGAGGGGTCGAGGGTGAGGGACACGGGGGGGTGAGGGGACAAGGGGGGGTGAGGGGACAAGGGGGGGTGAGGGGACACGGGGGGGTGAGGGGACACGGGGGGGCGAGGGGACACGGGGGGGTGAGGGGACACGGGGGGGTGAGGGGACACGGGGGGGCGAGGGGACACCGGAGGGTGAGGGGTCGAGGGTGAGGGGTCGAGGGTGAGGGGTCGAGGGTGAGGGGTCGAGGGTGAGGGGTCGAGGGTGAGGGGTCGAGGGTGAGGGGTCGAGGGTGAGGGACACGGGGGGGTGAGGGGACAAGGGGGGGTGAGGGGACAAGGGGAGGTGAGGCGACACGGGGGGCAAGGGGACACGGGGGGGTGAGGCGACACGGGGGGGGTGAGGCGACACGGGGGGCAAGGGGACACGGGGGGGGTGAGGCGACACGGTAGGTGAGGGGACACACGGGGGCGAGGGGACACGGGGGGTGAGGGGACACGGGGGGGGCGAGGGGACACGGGGGGGTGAGGGGACACGGGGGGGTGAGGGGACACGGGGGGGCGAGGGGACACGGGGGGGCGAGGGGACACGGGGGGGTGAGGGGACACGGGGGGGGTGAGGGGACACGGGGGGGGCGAGGGGAAACGGGGGGCGAGGGGACACGGGGGGCGAGGGGAAACACGGGGGTGAGGGGACACACGGGGTGAGGGGACACACGGGGGGGCGAGGGGACACGGGGGGGTGAGGGGACACGGGGGGGCGAGGGGACACGGGGGGGGTGAGGGGACACGGGGGGGTGAGGGGACACGGGGGGGTGAGGGGACACGGGGGGGCGAGGGGACACGGGGGGGTGAGGGGACACGGGGGGGTGAGGGGACACGGGGGGGCGAGGGGACACCGGGGGGTGAGGGGACACGGGGGGGCGAGGGGACACCGGGGGGTGAGGGGACACACGGGGGCGAGGGGATACGGGGGGGGGTGAGGGGACACACGGGGGTGAGGGGACACGGGGGGGGCGAGGGGATACGGGGGGGGCGAGGGGACACACGGGGGCGAGGGGACACGGGGGGGCAAGGGGACACGGGGGGGCAGGGGGACATGGGGGGGGCATGGGGACACGGAGTTGAGGGTGAGGGGTTGAGGGTGAGGGGTTGAGAGGTTGAGGGTGAGGGGTTGCGGAGTTGAGGGTGAGGGGTCAAGGGTGAGGGGTAAAGGATGAGGGGCCGAGGGTGAGGGGTCGAGGGTGAGGGGTCGAGGGTGAGGGGTCGAGGGTGAGGGGTCGAGGGTGAGGGGTCGAGGGTGAGGGGTCGAGGGTGAGGGGTCGAGGGTGAGGGGTCGAGGGTGAGGGGTCGAGGGTGAGGGGTCGAGGGTGAGGGGTCGAGGGTGAGGGGTCGAGGGTGAGGGGTCGAGGGTGAGGGGTCGAGGGTGAGGGGTCGAGGGTGAGGGGTCGAGGGTGAGGGGCCAAGGGGCAGGCGGGGTTCTGACACAGTTGCTGGTGATGGAAAGGTCGAAGGTTAAAGTGCATCAGTTGTCCCGGGTCGCGGCTGGACTGGAGGGAAGATTGTCCGGATTTTGGGAGGTTTATCTCCGGGGAAATCTTCACCACAAACCCACTCCCCGGAATGTGCTGAATAATTAACAATTCCCAGCAAACAAACCAATCATTCATCCATTAACTAATTCATCAACTGATTCTCAAGCTGCCCGATTGTCAATTCGAAACATAGAAACTAGAAGCAGGAGAAGGCCATTCGGCCCTTCGATCCTGCCCCGCCATTCATCTTGATCATGGCTGATCATCAAATTCAATATCCTGATTCCTCCCCCTTCCCCCCATATCCCTCGATCCCTTTAGCCCCAAGAACGATATCTAATTTCTTCCTGAAATCACACAACGTTTTGGCCTCGACTACTTTCTGTGGGAGTGAATTCCACACATTCACCACCCTCTGGGTGAAGAAATTTCTCCTCACCTCAGTCCTAAAAGGTTTACCCCTTATCCTCAAACTCTGACCCCCTAGTTCTGGACTCCCCCCACCATCGGGAACATTCTTTCTGAATCTACCCTGTCTAACCCTGTTAGAATTTTATAAGTTTCTATGAGATCCCCTCTCACTCTTCTAAACTCCAGTGAATATAATCCTAACCCACTCAGTCTCTCCTCATATGACAGACCTGCCATCCCAGGAATCAGCCTGGTAAACCTTCGCTGCGCTCCCTCTACAGCAAGGGCATCCTTCCTCAGATAAGGAGACCAAAACTGCGCACAATACTCCAGGTGTGGCCTCACCAACGCCCTGTACAATTGCAGCAAAACATCCCTATCCCGATACTCAAATCCTCTCGCTATGAAGGCCAACATACCATTCACCTTCTTTACTGCCTGCTGTACCTGCGCGCTTACTCTCAGCGACTGATGCACGAGGACTCCAAGGTCTCACTCAGTATCCGCCTCTCAATTCACACCCATTCAAGTAATAATCTGTCTTCCTATTATTGCTGCCAAAGTGGATAACCTCACATTTATCCACGTTATGCTGCATCTGCCATGCAGATACCCACACACTCAGCCTGCCCACATCACGCTGAAGCATCTCTGCATCCTCCTCACAGCTCACCCTCCCGCCCAACTTTGTATCATCTCCAAATTTGGAGATAATACATTCCCTCTTCCAAATCGTTGATATATAATGTGAAGAGTTGGGGTCCTATCACAGTTCCGTGCGGAACCCCACTAGTCACTGACTGCCAATCAGAAAGAGACCCATTTATGCCAACTCTTTGCTTCCTATCTGCTAACCAGCTTTCTATCCGTCTCAAGACATTACCCACAATCCCATGTGCTTTAGTTTTACATTGCAGTCTGTTATGTGAGACCTTGTCGAAAGCCTTCTGAAAGTCTAAATAAACCACATCCACTGGTTCTCCTCGGTCAACTCTACTAGTTACTTCCTCTAGAATTCCAATAGATTCGTCAAGCATGATTTCCCTTTTGTAAATCCATGCTGACTCTGTCTGATTATATCACTGCCTTCCAAATGCTGAGTTATGAAATCCTTGATAATGGATTCTAGCAGCTTCCCCAGTACCGACGTTAGGCTCACTGATCTATAGTTCCCTGTTTTCTCTCTACCTCCCTTTTTGAACAGTGAGCTGACATCAGCTCCCCTCCAATCTGTAGGAACCAGTCCAGAGTCCAAAGAATTTGGGAAAATAACCACCAACGGATCGACTGTTTCCAGGGCCACTTCCTTAAGTACTTTGGGATGAAGATTATCAGGATTTCATAGAATCCCTACAGTGCAGGAGGAGGCCATTCGGCCCATCGAGTCTGCACCGACCACAATCCCACCCAGGCCTCATCCTCATAACCCCACATATTTACCCTGCTAATCCCCCTGATGCTAAGGGGCAATTTAGCATGGCCAATCCACCCAACCTGCACATCTTTGGACACTAAGGGGGAATTTAACATGGCCAATCCACCTAACCCGCACATCTTTGGACACTAAGGGGGAATTTAACATGGCCAATCCACCTAACCCGCACATCTTTGGACACTAAGGGGCAATTTAGCACGGCCAATCCACCTAACCCGCACATCTTTGGAGTGTGGGAGGAAACCGGAGCACCCGGAGGAAACCCACACAGACACCATAAGACATAGGAGCAGAATGAGGCCACTCGGCCCATCGAGTCTGCTCCGCCATTCAATCATGGCTGATATTTTTCTCATCCCCATTCTCCTGCCTTTTCCCCATAACCCCTGATCCCCTTATTAATCAAGAACCTATCTATCTCTGTCTTAAAGACACTCAATGACCCGGCCTCCACAGCCTTCTGCGGCAAAGAGTTCCACAGATTCACCACTCTCTGGCTGAAGAAATTCCTCCTCATCTCTGTTTTAAAGGATCGTCTCTTTAGCCTGAGGTTGTGCCCTCTGGTTCTAGTTTTTCCTACCAGTGGAAACATCCTCTCCACGTCCACTCTATCCAGGCCTCGCAGTGTCCTGTAAGTTTCAATAAGATCCCTCCTCATCCTTCTAAACTCCAACGGGTACAGACCCAGAGTCCTCAACCGTTCCTCATACGACAAGCTCTTCATTCCAGGGATCATTCTTGTGAACCTCCTCTGGACCCTTTCCAAGGCCGGCACATCCTTCCTTAGATACGGGGCCCAAAACTGCTCACAATTCTCCAAATGGGGTCTGACCAGAGCCTTATACAGCCTCAGAAGGACATCCCTGCTCTTGTATTCTAGCCCTCTCGACATGAATGCGAACATTGCATTTGCCTTCCTAACTGCCGACTGAACCTGCACGTTAACCTAAAGAGAATCTTGAACAAGGACTCCCAAGTCCCTTTGTGTTTCTGATTTCCTAAGCATTTTCCCACTTAGAAAATAGTCTGTGCCTCCATCCCTCCTTCCAAAATGCAGAACCTCACACTTTTCCACATTGTATTCCATCTGCCACTTCTTTGCCCACTCTCCTAACCTGTCCAAGTCCTTCTGCAGCCCCCCTGCTTCCTCAATACTACCTGTCCCTCTTTGTATCATCTGCAAACTTAGCAACAGTGCCTTCAATTCCTTCCTCCAAATCGTTAATGTATATTGTGAAAAGTTGTGGTCCCAGCACTGACCCCTGAGGCACACCACTAGTCACCGGCTGCCATCCTGAGAAAGACCCCTTTATCCCCACTCTCTGCCTTCTGCCAGTCAGCCAATCCTCTATCCATGCCAGGATCTTATCCTTAACACCATGGGCACTTAACTTGTTTAACAGTCTCCTATGCGGCACCTTGTCAGAGGCCTTCTGGAAATCTAAATAAATCACGTTCACTGGTTCTCCTTTATCTAACTTCCTTGTTACCTCCTCAAAGAACTCTAACAGATTTGACACGGGGGTAGAAAGTGTAGACTCCACACAGACAGTGACCCAAGCCGGGAATCGAACCCAGGCCCCTGGCGCTGTGAGGCAGCAGTGCTAACCCACTGTGTCACCGTGCCACCCCGGGTCCCTGGCGCTGTGAGGCAGCAGTGCTAACCCACTGTGTCACCGTGCCGCCCCGGGTCCCTGACACTGTGAGGCAGCAGTGCTAACCCACTGTGTCACCGTGCTGCCCCGGGTCCCTGGCACTGTGAGGCAGCAGTGCTAACCCACTGTGTCACCGTGCCGCCCCGGGTCCCTGACACTGTGAGGGAGCAGTGCTAACCCACTGTGTCACCGTGCTGCCCCGGGTCCCTGGCACTGTGAGGGAGCAGTGCTAACCCACTGTGTCACCGTGCTGCCCCGGGCCCCTGGCGCTGTGAGGCAGCAGTGCTAACCCACTGTGCCACCGTGCTGCCCCGGGTCCCTGGCGCTGTGAGGTAGCAGCGCTAACCACTGTGCCACCGTGCTGCCCCGGGTCCCTGGCACTGTGAGGCAGCAGCGCTAACCCACTGTGCCACCGTGCTGCCCCGGGTCCCTGGGACTGTGAGGGAGCAGTGCTAACCCACTGTGTCACCGTGCTGCCCCGGGTCCCTGGCGCTGTGAGGTAGCAGTGTTAACCACCGTTGGAGATTTATCTACCTTCTATCCTGTCAACTTCCCCAAACTTCCTCACCTGAAGAAGGGGCTTAGAGCTTCGAAAGCTTGTGTGGCTTTTGCAACCAAATAAACCTGTTGGACTTTAACCTGGTGTTGTTAAACTTCTTACTGAATTTCCCCAAAACCATTTCTCTACTAATCCTGATTTCCGTTCTCACATAGTTAACAAACGATTCAGTCAACTAAGTTATTGATCATTGATTGGTAAGTAATAAATTAGTTGTTGCTTGATTAATCAACCAATTAATTCCTGGATCGATAATGAACCGATTAACCCTCGATCCTGAAGTGATGGATTAATTATTCTTCAGTTCATTAACAGATTAGTTCCTAGTAACCAAACGCAGTTAAGAATCAGTCATTAG
>NW_027593418.1:15000-32843 GCF_964213995.1 Mustelus asterias
GGAAACCGGGACTGTGCGCAGTAACTCCGAGTGTGGGATACGGAGACCGGGACTGTGCACAGTAACTCCGAGTGTGGGGATAGGGAGACCGGGACTGTGCGCAGTAACTCCGAGTGTGGAGATAGGGAGACCGGGACTGTGCGCAGTAACTCCGAGTGTGGAGATAGGGAGACCGGGACTGTGCGCAGTAACTCCGTGTGTGAGGATAGGGAGACTGGGAATGTGCACAGTAACTCCGAGTGTGGGGATAGGGAGACCGGGACTGTGCGCAGTAACTCCGAGTGTGGGGATAGGGAGACCGGGACTGTGCACAGTAACTCCGAGTGCGGGGATAGGGAGACCGGGACTGTGCACAGTAACTCCGAGTGTGGGGATATGGAGACCGGGACTGTGCGCAGTAACTCCGAGTGTGGGGATACGGAGACCGGGACTGTGCGCAGTAACTCCGAGTGTGGGGATAGGGAGACCGGGACTGTGAGCAGTAACTCCGAGTGTGGGATACGGAGACCGGGACTGTGCGCAGTAACTCCGAGTGTGGGATACGGAGACCGGGACTGTGCGCAGTAACTCCGAGTGTGGAGATAGGGAGACCGGGACTGTGCGCAGTAACTCCGAGTGTGGGATACGGAGACCGGGACTGTGCGCAGTAACTCCGAGTGTGGGATAGGGAGACCAGGACTGTGCGCAGTAACTCCGAGTGTGGGGATAGGGAGACCGGGACTGTGCGCAGTAACTCCGAGTGTGGGATAGGGAGACCGCGACTGTGCACAGTAACTCCGAGTGTGGGGATAGGGAGACCAGGACTGTGCGCAGTAACTCCGAGTGTGGGGATACGGAGACCGGGACTGTGCGCAGTAACTCCGAGTGTGGGATACGGAGACTGGGACTGTGCGCAGTAACTCCGAGTGTGGGGATAGGGAGACCGGGACTGTGCACAGTAACTCCGAGTGTGGGGATAGGGAGACCGGGACTGTGCGCAGTAACTCCGAGTGTGGAGATAGGGAGACCGGGACTGTGAGCAGTAACTCCGAGTGTGGGGATACGGAGACCGGGACTGTGCGCAGTAACTCCGAGTGTGGGGATAGGGAGACCGGGACTGTGCGCAGTAACTCCGAGTGTGGGGATAGGGAGACCGGGACTGTGCGCAGTAACTCCGAGTGTGGGGATAGGGAGACCGGGACTGTGCACAGTAACTCCGAGTGTGGGGATAGGGAGACCGGGACTGTGCACAGTAACTCCGAGTGTGGGGATACGGAGACCGGGACTGTGCACAGTAACTCCGAGTGTGGGATAGGGAGACCGGGACTGTGCGCAGTAACTCCGAGTGTGGGGATAGGGAGACCGGGACTGTGCACAGTAACTCCGTGTGTGGGATAGGGAGACCGGGACTGTGCGCAGTAACTCCGAGTGTGGGGATACGGAGACCGGGACTGTGCGCAGTAACTCCGTGTGTGGGATAGGGAGACCGGGACTGTGCGCAGTAACTCCGAGTGTGGGGATACGGAGACCGGGACTGTGCGCAGTAACTCCGAGTGTGGGATACTGAGACCGGGACTGTGCGCAGTAACTCCGAGTGTGGGGATACGGGGACCGGGACTGTGCACAGTAACTCCGAGTGTGGGATACGGAGACCGGGACTGTGCGCAGTAACTCCGAGTGTGGGGATACGGAGACCGGGACTGTGCGCAGTAACTCCGAGTGTGGGGATAGGGAGACCGGGACTGTGCACAGTAACTCCGAGTGTGGGGATACGGAGACCGGGACTGTGCACAGTAACTCCGAGTGTGGGATACGGAGACCGGGACTGTGCACAGTAACTCCGAGTGTGGGGATAGGGAGACCGGGACTGTGCACAGTAACTCCGAGTGTGGGGATAGGGAGACCGGGACTGTGCACAGTAACTCCGAGTGTGGGGATACGGAGACCGGGACTGTGCACAGTAACTCCGTGTGTGGGGATACGGAGACCGGGACTGTGCGCAGTAACTCCGAGTGTGGGGATAGGGAGACCGGGACTGTGCGCAGTAACTCCGAGTGTGGGGATAGGGAGACCGGGACTGTGCGCAGTAACTCCGAGTGTGGGGATAGGGAGACCGGGACTGTGCGCAGTAACTCCGAGTGTGGGGATAGGGAGACTGGGACTGTGCGCAGTAACTCCGAGTGTGGGGATACGGAGACCGGGACTGTGCACAGTAACTCCGAGTGTGGGATACGGAGACCGGGACTGTGCACAGTAACTCCGAGTGTGGGGATAGGGAGACCGGGACTGTGCACAGTAACTCCGAGTGTGGGGATACGGAGACCGGGACTGTGCGCAGTAACTCCGAGTGTGGGGATAGGGAGACCGGGACTGTGCGCAGTAACTCCGAGTGTGGGGATACGGAGACCGGGACTGTGCACAGTAACTCCGAGTGTGGGATACGGAGACCGGGACTGTGCGCAGTAACTCCGAGTGTGGGGATACGGAGACCGGGACTGTGCGCAGTAACTCCGAGTGTGGGGATAGGGAGACCGGGACTGTGCACAGTAACTCCGAGTGTGGGGATAGGGAGACCGGGACTGTGCGCAGTAACTCCGAGTGTGGGGATAGGGAGACCGGGACTGTGCGCAGTAACTCCGAGTGTGGGGATAGGGAGACCGGGACTGTGCGCAGTAACTCCGAGTGTGGGGATAGGGAGACCGGGACTGTGCGCAGTAACTCCGAGTGTGGGGATACGGAGACCGGGACTGTGCGCAGTAACTCCGAGTGTGGGGATAGGGAGACCGGGACTGTGCGCAGTAACTCCGAGTGTGGGGATACGGAGACCGGGACTGTGCGCAGTAACTCCGAGTGTGGGATACGGAGACCGGGACTGTGCGCAGTAACTCCGAGTGTGGGGATAGGGAGACCGGGACTGTGCGCAGTAACTCCGAGTGTGGGGATAGGGAGACCGGGACTGTGCACAGTAACTCCGAGTGTGGGGATAGGGAGACCGGGACTGTGCGCAGTAACTCCGAATGTGGGATACGGAGACCGGGACTGTGCACAGTAACTCCGAGTGTGGGGATAGGGAGACCGGGACTGTGCACAGTAACTCCGAGTGTGGGGATAGGGAGACCGGGACTGTGCGCAGTAACTCCGAGTGTGGGATACGGAGACCGGGACTGTGCGCAGTAACTCCGAGTGTGGGATAGGGAGACCGGGACTGTGCACAGTAACTCCGAGTGTGGGATAGGGAGACCGGGACTGTGCACAGTAACTCCGAGTGTGGGGATAGGGAGACCGGGACTGTGCACAGTAACTCCGAGTGTGGGATAGGGAGACCGGGACTGTGCGCAGTAACTCCGAGTGTGGGGATAGGGAGACCGGGACTGTGCACAGTAACTCCGAGTGTGGGGATAGGGAGACCGGGACTGTGTGCAGTAACTCCGAGTGTGGGATAGGGAGACCGGGACTGTGCACAGTAACTCCGAGTGTGGGATACGGAGACCGGGACTGTGCACAGTAACTCCGAGTGTGGGGATAGGGAGACCGGGACTGTGCACAGTAACTCCGAGTGTGGGGATAGGGAGACCGGGACTGTGCACAGTAACTCCGAGTGTGGGGATACGGAGACCGGGACTGTGCACAGTAACTCCGTGTGTGGGGATACGGAGACCGGGACTGTGCGCAGTAACTCCGAGTGTGGGGATAGGGAGACCGGGACTGTGCGCAGTAACTCCGAGTGTGGGGATAGGGAGACCGGGACTGTGCGCAGTAACTCCGAGTGTGGGGATAGGGAGACCGGGACTGTGCGCAGTAACTCCGAGTGTGGGGATAGGGAGACTGGGACTGTGCGCAGTAACTCCGAGTGTGGGGATACGGAGACCGGGACTGTGCACAGTAACTCCGAGTGTGGGATACGGAGACCGGGACTGTGCGCAGTAACTCCGAGTGTGGGGATAGGGAGACCGGGACTGTGCGCAGTAACTCCGAGTGTGGGGATAGGGAGACCGGGACTGTGCACAGTAACTCCGAGTGTGGGGATAGGGAGACCGGGACTGTGCGCAGTAACTCCGAGTGTGGGGATAGGGAGACCGGGACTGTGCGCAGTAACTCCGAGTGTGGGGATAGGGAGACCGGGACTGTGCGCAGTAACTCCGAGTGTGGGGATAGGGAGACCGGGACTGTGCACAGTAACTCCGAGTGTGGGGATAGGGAGACCGGGACTGTGCGCAGTAACTCCGAGTGTGGGGATACGGAGACCGGGACTGTGCGCAGTAACTCCGAGTGTGGGGATAGGGAGACCGGGACTGTGCGCAGTAACTCCGAGTGTGGGATACGGAGACCGGGACTGTGCGCAGTAACTCCGAGTGTGGGGATAGGGAGACCGGGACTGTGCGCAGTAACTCCGAGTGTGGGGATAGGGAGACCGGGACTGTGCACAGTAACTCCGAGTGTGGGGATAGGGAGACCGGGACTGTGCGCAGTAACTCCGAATGTGGGATACGGAGACCGGGACTGTGCACAGTAACTCCGAGTGTGGGGATAGGGAGACCGGGACTGTGCACAGTAACTCCGAGTGTGGGGATAGGGAGACCGGGACTGTGCGCAGTAACTCCGAGTGTGGGATACGGAGACCGGGACTGTGCGCAGTAACTCCGAGTGTGGGATAGGGAGACCGGGACTGTGCACAGTAACTCCGAGTGTGGGATAGGGAGACCGGGACTGTGCACAGTAACTCCGAGTGTGGGGATAGGGAGACCGGGACTGTGCACAGTAACTCCGAGTGTGGGATAGGGAGACCGGGACTGTGCGCAGTAACTCCGAGTGTGGGGATAGGGAGACCGGGACTGTGCACAGTAACTCCGAGTGTGGGGATAGGGAGACCGGGACTGTGTGCAGTAACTCCGAGTGTGGGATAGGGAGACCGGGACTGTGCACAGTAACTCCGAGTGTGGGATAGGGAGACCGGGACTGTGCACAGTAACTCCGAGTGTGGGGATAGGGAGACCGGGACTGTGCACAGTAACTCCGAGTGTGGGATAGGGAGACCGGGACTGTGCGCAGTAACTCCGAGTGTGGGGATAGGGAGACCGGGACTGTGCACAGTAACTCCGAGTGTGGGGATAGGGAGACCGGGACTGTGTGCAGTAACTCCGAGTGTGGGGATAGGGAGACCGGGACTGTGCGCAGTAACTCCGAGTGTGGGATAGGGAGACCGGGACTGTGCACAGTAACTCCGAGTGTGGGATAGGGAGACCGGGACTGTGCGCAGTAACTCCGAGTGTGGGATACGGAGACCGGGACTGTGCACAGTAACTCCGAGTGTGGGATAGGGAGATCGGGACTGTGCACAGTAACTCCGAGTGTGGGATACGGAGATAGGGGTGGGTGATGGACAGTGGGAGGGGAGGGTTTTGGCAGGTTTGTGTGGGGAATGAGTGTTAAGGGGAGGCAGGATCTGTACCTGACTGCGCTCTCATATCTCCTGTGATGACTCTGCCAGTTGAAGTGACAGTTGTGGAGCAGAAAGATGCTGACGCCAGTCACTGCAGCTAATCCCGCAAACACCTTCTTGTTCGACATGTTGCGGTTGGGCCTGCAGTGGAGAATCACAGCAGAGTGAGTGTGGCCAGCCGCCGAGTGAGTGTGGCCAGCCGCCGAGTGAGTGTGGCCAGCCGCCGAGTTCTCCTTGGGGAAACAGTGATTTACTCAGTCTGAATGTGACACTATTCACCGCCAGCGACTTGTGAACCAGATAAAATACCCGCTCATCTCTCCAGATCCACCTAACCTGCACATCTTTGGACACTAAGGGGCAATTTAGCATGGCCAATCCTCCCTAACCTGCACATCTTTGGACACTAAGGGACAATTTAGCATGGCCAATCCTCCTAACCTACACATCTTTGGACACTAAGGGGCAATTTAGCACGGCCAATCCACCTAACCTACACATCTTTGGACACTAAGGGGCAATTTAGCATGGCCAATCCTCCCTAACCTGCACATCTTTGGACACTAAGGGACAATTTAGCATGGCCAATCCTCCTAACCTACACATCTTTGGACACTAAGGGGCAATTTAGCACGGCCAATCCACCTAACCTACACATCTTTGGACACTAAGGGGCAATTTAGCATGGCGAATCCACCGAACCTACACATCTTTGGACACTGAGGGGCAATTTAGCATGGCCAATCCACCTAACCTGCACATCTTTGGACACTAAGGGGCAATTTAGCATGGCCAATACACCTAACCTACACATCTTTGGACACTAAGGGGCAATTTAGCACGGCCAATCCACCTAACCTACACATCTTTGGACACTGAGGGGCAATTTAGCATGGCCAATGCACCTAACCTGCACATCTTTGGACACTAAGGGACAATTTAGCATGGCCAATCCACCTAACCTACACATCTTTGGACACTAAGGGGCAATTTAGCACGGCCAATCCACCTAACCTACACATCTTTGGACACTGAGGGGCAATTTAGCATGGCCAATCCACCTAACCTGCACATCTTTGGACACTAAGGGACAATTTAGCATGGCCAATCCACCTAACCTGCACATCTTTGGACACTGAGGGGCAATTTAGCATGGCCAATCCACCTAACCTGCACATCTTTGAACACTAAGGGACAATTTAGCATGGCCAATCCACCTAACCTGCACATCTTTGGACACTAAGGGGCAATTTAGCATGGCCAATCCACCTAACCTACACATCTTTGGACACTAAGGGGCAATTTAGCATGGTCAATCCACCTAACCTGCACATCTTTGGACACTAAGGGGCAATTTAGCATGGCCAATCCACCTAACCTGCACATCTTTGGACACTAAGGGACAATTTAGCATGGCCAATCCACCTAACCTGCACATCTTTGGACACTGAGGGGCAATTTAGCATGGCCAATCCACCTAACCTGCACATCTTTGAACACTAAGGGACAATTTAGCATGGCCAATCCGCCTAACCTGCACATCTTTGGACACTAAGGGACAATTTAGCACGGCCAATCCACCTAACCTGCACATCTTTGAACACTAAGGGACAATTTAGCATGGCCAATCCGCCTAACCTGCACATCTTTGGACACTAAGGGACAATTTAACATGGCCAATCCACCTAACCTACACATCTTTGGACACTGAGGGGCAATTTAGCATGGCCAATCCACCTAACCTGCACATCTTTGGATAATAAGGGGCAATTTAGCATGACCAATCCACCGAACCCACACATCTTTGGACACTAAGGGACAATTTAGCATGACCAATCCACCGAACCCACACATCTTTGGACACTAAGGGACAATTTAGCATGACCAATCCACCGAACCCACACATCTTTGGACACTAAGGGACAATTTAGCACGGCCAATCCACCGAACCCACACATCTTTGGACACTAAGGGACAATTTAGCATGACCAATCCACCGAACCCACACATCTTTGGACACTAAGGGACAATTTAGCATGACCAATCCACCGAACCCACACATCTTTGGACACTAAGGGACAATTTACCTCGGCCAATCCACCCTAACCTGCACATCTTTGGACACTAAGGGACAATTTAGCACGGCCAATCCACCTAACCTGCACATCTTTGGACACGAAGGGGCAATTTAGCATGGCCAATCCACCCTAACCTGCACATCTTTGGACACTGAGGGGCAATTTAGCATGGCCAATCCACCCTAACCTGCACATCTTTGGATAATAAGGGGCAATTTAGCATGACCAATCCACCTAACTCGCACATCTTTCAGACTGTGGGAGGAAACCGGAGCACTCAGACGAAACCCACGCAGACACGGGGAGAACGTGCAGACTCCGCACAGACAGTGACCCAAGCCGGGAATCGAACCCGGGTCCCTGGCGCTGTGAGGCAGCAGAGCTAATCACTGTGTCACCCCTTATTTTATTTATTTATGTGAATATATAATTTTTATTTATTAAGTAAATTTAAATTCCACCAGCTGCCGGGATGGGATTTGAAGCCGTGTCCCCAGAGCATGAACCGGAGGGGTGTCTGGATTGTTAATCTGGTGTCATTCCCACCATCATGTCAAAGATACTAACATTGAGGCTGGTTCCCTCATCCACATCCGTGTGTGAACAGCCGATCTTCACCACCCAGACACCAGCTCCCAGAGGCTGTTACAGAGGCAATGGTCCAGTGGGATTATCGCCAGACTCTTAATCCAGAAACTCAGCTAATGTCCTGGGGACCCGGGTTCGAATCCCCGCCACGGCAGATGGTGGAATTTAAATTCAATAAAAAATATCTGGGATTAAGAATCTACTGATGACCCATTGTGGGAAAAACCCATCTTTGCAATGTTCTTTTTTTTTTCTTGTCATTTCTTTGCAGATGGAGATTTCTTTTTGGACATTTATTTATTATTCTGATCGGTTTCGAACCGTGGGTGTCTCGCTGGGCCAATTATTGAGTGGTAGATTCTTCCACAGAGGGGACAGGTGAAGGTGCAGTCACTGCGGGGCTAACTGCATCGATCCATTGTCTCCTATTTTAGCTTTCCTGCTGTCTCTCTTTACAGAGTTTGGAATCATTCTGGAACACTCCAGGCACCACGACCTGTAACCTCCCCCATCTCCACCCCCCCCCTACCACCCCCCCTCCCCCCTGCCCCCCACCACCACACTGAGTGAAGGCCGACAGGCACAAACCTCCCTCAGAAAGCCCTTGAAATGTTTGTGTCCAGCCCTTCTCTGTCCCATTTACCAGCGTCAGATATTGTACACCACCTTGTTGCAATGTCACCGCTGCGAAATGGACTAGATTCAATGAAGCGTCACATGATTTACCAGATACGATGTAACTAACAGGAAACTGACCAGACACAAGTGTGTCCGGTGAATTTCAGATTCATTACAATTCAACTGTAACAAGATTAACTGGATACAATGTAACTGACATGAAATTGATTAGATACAATGTAACTGACATGAAATTGATTAGATACAATGTAACTGGAATGAAATTGATTAGATACAATGTAACTGACATGAAATTGATTCGATACAATGTAACTGGAATGAAATTGATTAGATACAATGTAACTGACATGAGATTGATTCGATACAATGTAACTGGAATGAAATTGATTCGATACAATGTAACTGACATGAAATTGATTCGATACAATGTAACTGACATGAAATTGATTAGATACAATGTAACTGGAATGAAATTGATTAGATACAATGTAACTGACATGAAATTGATTAGATACAATGTAACTGACATGAAATTGATTAGATACAATGTAACTGGAATGAAATTGATTCGATACAATGTAACCGGAATGAAATTGATTAGATACAATGTAACTAACATGAAATTGATTAGATACAATGTAACTGACATGAAATTGTTTAGATACATTGTAACTGACATGAAATTGATTCGATACAATGTAACTGACATGAAATTGTTTAGATACATTGTAACTGACATGAAATTGATTCGATACAATGTAACTGACATGAAATTGATTAGATACAATGTAACTGGAATGAAATTGATTAGATACAATGTAACTGACATGAAATTGATTAGATACAATGTAACTGGAATGAAATTGATTAGATACAATGTAACTGACATGAAATTGATTCGATACAATGTAACTGACATGAAATTGATTAGATACAATGTAACTGGAATGAAATTGATTAGATACAATGTAACTGACATGAAATTGATTCGATACAATGTAACTGACATGAAATTGATTAGATACAATGTAACTGGAATGAAATTGATTAGATACAATGTAACCGGAATGAAATTGATTAGATACAATGTAACTGGAATGAAATTGATTAGATACAATGTAACTGACATGAAATTGATTCGATACAATGTAACTGACATGAAATTGATTAGATACAATGTAACTGGAATGAAATTGATTAGATACAATGTAACTGACATGAAATTGATTTGATACAATGTAACTGGAATGAAATTGATTAGATACAATGTAACTGACATGAAATTGATTCGATACAATGTAACTGACATGAAATTGATTAGATACAATGTAACTGGAATGAAATTGATTAGATACAATGTAACTGACATGAAATTGATTAGATACAATGTAACTGGAATGAAATTGATTAGATACAATGTAACTGACATGAAATTGATTAGATACAATGTAACTGGAATGAAATTGATTTGATACAATGTAACTAACATGAAATTGATTAGATACAATGTAACTGGACTGAAATTGATTAGATACAATGTAACTAACATGAAATTGATTCGATACAATGTAACTGGACTGAAATTGATTAGATACAATGTAACTGACATGAAATTGATTAGATACAATGTAACTGACATGAAATTGATTAGATACAATGTAACTGACATGAAATTGACTAGATACAATGTAACTGGACTGAAATTGATTAGATACAATGTAACTGACATGAAATTGTTTAGATACAATGTAACTGACATGAAATTGATTAGATACATTGTAACTGACATGAAATTGATTCGATACAATGTAACTGACATGAAATTGATTAGATACAATGTAACTGGAATGAAATTGATTAGATACAATGTAACTGACATGAAATTGATTCGATACAATGTAACTGACATGAAATTGATTAGATACAATGTAACTGGAATGAAATTGATTAGATACAATGTAACCGGAATGAAATTGATTAGATACAATGTAACTGGAATGAAATTGATTAGATACAATGTAACTGACATGAAATTGATTCGATACAATGTAACTGACATGAAATTGATTAGATACAATGTAACTGGAATGAAATTGATTAGATACAATGTAACTGACATGAAATTGATTTGATACAATGTAACTGGAATGAAATTGATTAGATACAATGTAACTGACATGAAATTGATTCGATACAATGTAACTGACATGAAATTGATTAGATACAATGTAACTGGAATGAAATTGATTAGATACAATGTAACTGACATGAAATTGATTAGATACAATGTAACTGGAATGAAATTGATTAGATACAATGTAACTGACATGAAATTGATTAGATACAATGTAACTGGAATGAAATTGATTTGATACAATGTAACTAACATGAAATTGATTAGATACAATGTAACTGGACTGAAATTGATTAGATACAATGTAACTAACATGAAATTGATTCGATACAATGTAACTGGACTGAAATTGATTAGATACAATGTAACTGACATGAAATTGATTAGATACAATGTAACTGACATGAAATTGATTAGATACAATGTAACTGACATGAAATTGATTAGATACAATGTAACTGGACTGAAATTGATTAGATACAATGTAACTGACATGAAATTGTTTAGATACAATGTAACTGACATGAAATTGATTAGATACAATGTAACTGACATGAAATTGGTTAGATACAATGTAACTGGAATGAAATTGATTAGATACAATGTAACTGGAATGAAATTGATTAGATACAATGTAACTGGAATGAAATTGATTAGATACAATGTAACTGGAATGAAATTGATTAGATACAATGTAACTGGAATGAAATTGATTCGATACAATGTAACTGACATGAAATTGATTAGATACAATGTAACTGACATGAAATTGATTCGATACAATGTAACTGGAATGAAATTGATTAGATACAATGTAACTGACATGAAATTGATTAGATACAATGTAACTGGAATGAAATTGATTAGATACAATGTAACTAACATGAAATTGATTAGATACAATGTAACTGACATGAAATTGATTCGATACAATGTAACTGGAATGAAATTGATTGGATACAATGTAACTAACATGAAATTGATTAGATACAATGTAACTGGAATGAAATTGATTAGATACAATGTAACTAACATGAAATTGATTAGATACAATGTAACTGACATGAAATTGATTCGATACAATGTAACTGGAATGAAATTGATTGGATACAATGTAACTAACATGAAATTGATTAGATACAATGTAACTGGAATGAAATTGATTAGATACAATGTAACTGACATGAAGATACAATGTAACTGACATGAACATTGACGAAGGAAGAGCGGTGGATGTGGTCTATATGGACTTCAGCAAAGCGTTCGATAAGGTCCCCCATGCAAGACTTCTTGAGAAAGTGAGAGGGCATGGGATCCAAGGGGCTGTTGCCTTGTGGATCCAGAACTGGCTTGCCTGCAGAAGGCAGAGAGTGGCTGTGGAGGGGTCTTTCTCTGCATGGAGGTCAGTGACCAGTGGAGTGCCCCAGGGATCTGTTCTGGG
This sequence comes from Mustelus asterias, assembly GCF_964213995.1. Classification (NCBI taxonomy): domain Eukaryota; kingdom Metazoa; phylum Chordata; class Chondrichthyes; order Carcharhiniformes; family Triakidae; genus Mustelus; species Mustelus asterias. The sequence continues at coordinate 27,300 of NW_027593418.1, forward strand.
ACCCTTGCTGTTTGTCATTTTCATAAATGACCTGGATGAGGAAGTGGAGGGATGGGTTGGTAAGTTTGCTGACGACACCAAGGTAGGTGGTGTTGTGGATAGTTTGGAGGGATGTCAGAAGTTGCAGCGAGACATAGATAGAATGCAAGACTGGGCGGAGAAGTGGCAGATGGACTTCAACCCGGATAAGTGTGTAGTGATCCATTTTGGCAGATCCAATGGGATGGAGCAGCAGTATAAAATGAAGGGTACCATTCTTAGCAGTGTAGAGGATCAGAAGGACCTTGGGGTCCGGGTCCATAGGACTCTTAAATCGGCCTCGCAGGTGGAGGATGCGGTCAAGAAGGCGTATGGCGTACTAGCCTTCATTAATCGAGGGATTGAGTTTAGGAGTCGGGAGATAATGCTGCAGCTTTATAGGACCCTGGTTAGACCCCACTTGGAGTACTGCGCGCAGTTCTGGTCACCTCATTACAGGAAAGATGTTGAAGCCATTGAAAGGGTGCAGAGGAGATTTACAAGGATGTTGCCTGGATTGGGGGGCATGCCTTATGAGGATAGGTTGAGGGAGCTTGGTCTCTTCTCCCTGGAGAGACGAAGGATGAGAGGTGACCTGATAGAGGTTTACAAGATGTTGAGGGGTCTGGATAGGGTGGACTCTCAGAGGCTATTTCCAAGGGCTGAAATGGTTGCTACGAGAGGACACAGGTTTAAGGTGCTGGGGGGTAGGTACAGGGGGGATGTCAGGGGTAAGTTTTTCACTCAGAGGGTGGTGGGTGAGTGGAATCGGCTGACGTCGGTGGTGGTGGAGGCAAACTCGTTGGGGTCTTTTAAGAGACTTCTGGATGAGTACATGGGATTTAATGGGATTGAGGGCTATAGATAGGCCTAGAGGTGGGAATGTGATCGGCGCAACTTGTGGGCCGAAGGGCCTGTTTGTGCTGTGGCTTTCTATGTTCTATGAAATTGATTGGATACAATGTAACTAACATGAAATTGATTAGATACAATGTAACTGGAATGAAATTGATTAGATACAATGTAACTAACATGAAATTGATTAGATACAATGTAACTGGAATGAAATTGATTAGATACAATGTAACTGACATGAAATTGATTCGATACAATGTAACTGGAATGAAATTGATTAGATACAATGTAACTAACATGAAATTGATTAGATACAATGTAACTGACATGAAATTGATTAGATACAATGTAACTAACATGAAATTGATTAGATACAATGTAACTGGAATGAAATTGATTAGATACAATGTAACTGACATGAAATTGATTCGATACAATGTAACTGGAATGAAATTGATTAGATACAATGTAACTAACATGAAATTGATTAGATACAATGTAACTGACATGAAATTGATTCGATACAATGTAACTGGAATGAAATTGATTGGATACAATGTAACTAACATGAAATTGATTAGATACAATGTAACTGACATGAAATTGATTCGATACAATGTAACTGGAATGAAATTGATTGGATACAATGTAACTAACATGAAATTGATTAGATACAATGTAACTGGAATGAAATTGATTAGATACAATGTAACTAACATGAAATTGATTAGATACAATGTAACTGACATGAAATTGATTCGATACAATGTAACTGGAATGAAATTGATTGGATACAATGTAACTGACATGAAATTGATTAGATACAATGTAACTGGAATGAAATTGATTAGATACAATGTAACTGACATGAAATTGTTTAGATACATTGTAACTGACATGAAATTGATTGGATACAATGTAACTGACATGAAATTGATTAGATACAATGTAACTGGAATGAAATTGATTAGATACAATGTAACTGACATGAAATTGATTCGATACAATGTAACTGGAATGAAATTGATTGGATACAATGTAACTAACATGAAATTGATTAGATACAATGTAACTGGAATGAAATTGATTAGATACAATGTAACTGACATGAAATTGTTTAGATACATTGTAACTGACATGAAATTGATTGGATACAATGTAACTGACATGAAATTGATTAGATACAATGTAACTGGAATGAAATTGATTAGATACAATGTAACTGGAATGAAATTGATTAGATACAATGTAACTGACATGAAATTGATTCGATACAATGTAACTGGAATGAAATTGATTAGATACAATGTAACTGACATGAAATTGATTAGATACAATGTAACTGGAATGAAATTGATTAGATACAATGTAACTGACATGAAATTGATTCGATACAATGTAACTGGAATGAAATTGATTCGATACAATGTAACTGACATGAAATTGATTAGATACAATGTAACTGGAATGAAATTGATTAGATACAATGTAACTGACATGAAATTGTTTAGATACAATGTAACTGACATGAAATTGATTAGATACAATGTAACTGGAATGAAATTGATTGGATACAATGTAACTGACATGAAATTGATTCGATACAATGTAACTGGAATGAAATTGATTAGATACAATGTAACTGGAATGAAATTGATTGGATACAATGTAACTGACATGAAATTAATTAGATACAATGTAACTGACATGAAATTGATTCGATACAATGTAACTGACATGAAATTGATTAGATACAATGTAACTGGAATGAAATTGATTAGATACAATGTAACTGGAATGAAATTGATTGGATACAATGTAACTGACATGAAATTGATTAGATACAATGTAACTGGAATGAAATTGATTGGATACAATGTAACTGACATGAAATTGATTAGATACAATGTAACTGGAATGAAATTGATTAGATACAATGTAACTGGAATGAAATTGATTAGATACAATGTAACTGACATGAAATTGTTTAGATACAATGTAACTGACATGAAATTGATTAGATGCAATGTAACTGGAATGAAATTGATTGGATACAATGTAACTGACATGAAATTGATTGGATACAATGTAACTGACATGAAATTGATTGGATACAATGTAACTGACATGAAATTGATTAGATACAATGTAACTGGAATGAAATTGATTCGATACAAATGTAACTGGAATGAAATTGATTGGATACAATGTAACTGACATGAAATTAATTAGATACAATGTAACTGGAATGAAATTGATTCGATACAATGTAACTGGAATGAAATTGATTGGAGACAATGTATCTGGCACAGAACTGGTGGAGATACAGTGTTAGAAACAATGTTAATTATGTAAATGTGTTTGGATACTATGAACCTGCTACTCAGTTGACTGGACCAGAAGCATCTAGCCTGGAATTAATAAGAAAGGAATGTAATTAAGATGAAAGCGACTCGCTTCAGTGTAAGCGGAACAGAATTGGAGAGGCAGAGACAGAGCAGAGACCGGAGGGGGTGAATTCAGAGCGGTAAACAGAAATGTCACACACTCACCGGTTGTAGATTCTGTGTGTCAAGGCTGCTGCTGTCGGTGATTCTCGCTCCGATTCACACGGTGGCCAGCGGAATGATTGCTGCATTTTCTGTCCCCCCTTCTCTCTCTCCTCCTTTCTATATCAGAATAAAGGTGCAGGGAGCTGGTTTGTAGTGGGGGGGGGGGGGGGGGTGGATGACACACAGTCCTTCTGACTTACAAAATGCTGCAATTGGAGTAGCTATTTCTACCTCCTCCCCTCTCTCCCTCTGGAAATGCTTCAAGCTAAGGCTGTGGTTGTTCTATCCAGCTGCCTTGCTGATTGTAGAGTTCCCTCTCTCTCTCTCTCTCTCTCACGCAGAGTCATGGCCAAGTATATTCCAAGTGTGGGGGGGTGGGGGGGGGGGGGGGTGGGGGGTGGGGGTGGGGGTGTGGGGGGGGGGGGGGGGGGGGGTGGGGGGGGGGTGGTGGGGGTGGGGGGGGGGGGGGGGGGACTTGGTGGGACCACAATAAGAAAGACTGAAGCTGTCTCAGATTGAGTCAAAGGGCCAGAGCAGACACTAGCCTGGAAAATAACTAAATCCTGCATATTTTTCACACCCCCCCCCCCCCCCCCCCCCCGGCCAACACCCCCCACCCCCAGGACTGCCCTTTGCAAACTGGGCTGAATCCCATTTTTCCCCCAGGTCCCCCCCCCCCCCCCCCCCCCACCCCCAAGTCACGTATTAGCAATAAAATCAATCTCCTCACACACCGACCGCCTTTCAAAGCCCTGTTTATTCTTCAAGATAAGCCCTGGGCGACCCCAAGCACACCCCCCTCCACGATAGCACTGCTGCCTCACAGCGCCAGGGGACCCCGGGTTCGATTCCCGGCTCGGGGGGTCACTGTCTGTGCGGAGTCTGCACGTTCTCCCCCCCCGTGTCTGCGTCGGTTTCCTCCGGTTTCCTCCCACGGTCCGAGAGACGTACTGGTTAGGGTGCATTGGCCGTGCTAAATTCTCCCTCAGTGTTACCCGAACAGGCGCCGGAGTGTAAAGTAAAGTTTATTTATTAGTGTCACGAGGAGGCTTACATTAACACCACAATGAAGTTACTGTGAAAATCCCCTAGTCGCCACACTCCAGATACACTGAGGAGAATTTAGCACGGCCAATGCACCCTAACCAGCACGTCTTTCAGAATGTGGGAGGAAACAGGAAGTAGAACATAGAAAAGCTACAGCATAAACAGGGCCCTTCGGCCCACAAGTTGTGCCGAACATGTCCCTCCCTACTAGGCTTACCTCTAACCCTCTATCTTACTAACTCCCATGAACTTATCCAAAAGTCTCTGAAAAGACCCTATCGAATCCGCCTCCACCACCACTACCGGCAGCCGATTCCACGCACCCACCACCCTCTGAGTGAAAAACTTACCCCTAACATCTCCTCTGTACCTACTCCCCAGCACCCTAAACCTGTGACCTCTCGTGACAACCATTTCAGCCCTGGGTAAAAGCCTCTGCGAATCCACTCTATCAATACCCTCAACATCTTGCACACCTCTATCAGGTCACCTCTCATCCTTCGCCTCTCCAAGGAGAAAAGACCTAGCTCTCTCAACCTATCCTCATAAGGCATGCCACCTAATCCAGGCAACATCCTTGTAAATCTCCTCTGCACCCTTTCTATGGCTTCCACATCCTTTCTGTAATGAGGTGACCAGAACTGGGCCCAGTACTCCAGGTGGGGTCTGACCAGGGTCCTATACAGCTGCAGCATTATCTCCCGATTTCATTTGATCTGGTAGCACGAGCTTTTGGAGTGATACTCCTTCACCAAGTGAAACTCAAAGTCTCAGTGCTACAAATAAACCTGTTGGACTTTAACCTGGTGTTGTGAGACTTCTTACTGTGCTTACCCCAGTCCAACGCCAGCAACTCCACATCAGAATGTGGGAGGAAACTGGAGCACCCGGAGGAAACCCACGCAGACACGGGGAGAATGTGCAGACTCCGTATAGACACTGACCCGAGCCGGGAATCGAACCCAGGTCCCTGGCGCTGTGAGGCAGCAGCGCCAACCCACTGTGCCACCGTGGCGACTAGGGATTTTCACAGTAAACTTCATTGCAGTGTTAATGTAAGCCGACTTGTGAC
>NW_027593419.1:0-32826 GCF_964213995.1 Mustelus asterias
CTAAGACGGAAAAGATATATCAGGGATGGTTCCGGTTCGCATGCCCAGTGTTTTATTTTAGCACAGTTTGATATCTGAACGATGTGTCAGGGATGTGATTCGTCCATTGCTTGTAAATTTCAAGTAAGATTCACAATCCCAGATGTTTCTCGGGGCATCAAAGGGGGGAGCTGACTGGTGGTGATTTCACTGGAGGATTCGCACCTCAGGCGAGGAGCAAGGCTGAGAAGGTGGGGCCTTCATGAACGTCCTTAGAAAATACAGGAATTGATCACGAGAGTTTGGTTTCATAAGCTGTCCAGTCAACTGAGCTAAACTTGCACAAATGCGTTCACGGTAACGGAAATCAAGATGATGAAGCAAATGAACTGTCTGGAAAATACAGATATCCCATTGGGCAGCAGCCGAACGTTTCCATTTGATGTGAGAGAGAATATGATAGCAAGAGGATGGATTCGATCCATCGACCGCTTCGCGAAGGACCTAGCACGCTTCCGCTGCGCCACTCAGCGCCGGGGTGTCAGCTGTTCCTCCCTTTCACTGTTGTGGGGAAGCCAGGAAACGATTCACTGTCTCTTTTTATTTCAAGCAAGACCTACGTGTTGGGAAACTCACCCTGGCTGGACAATAAACATCACGCCGGCTCTAACAGACAGAGAAAGACACACAGAAAAGCAGTAAGAGACTATCAGGACAAACACACACAATGACAGACAGAAAAGGTGCCGAGCAAACCATCAAGATACTGAGATGGAAAAAACTGATTATTTGTGAAAATATGTTTTCTATTACGCAAATACAGGCCCTGTTTTGAAATGTATTTTCTGCTGTGTAACTGTGCTCTCTGCGGTGTAATGTTCTCTCTGTTGTGCAACTAGGACTCTGCCGTTAAGAGGTCTTCACTGTGATTGTGTCAAATTTTTCCCTGTTGTGTTAATGTGTTCCCCGTTATGTAAATATGATCCGTCTTGAGTGGAAGTTTTCTCAGCTCTGTAACGATGTTTTCTGTTGTGTCAAATGTTCTCTGTTGTTCTGTGAAGATGATTTCTGTGGGAAAACATTCGACGGGAATTTCAATGGCACCGTTTTTGAAACTAGCTTAAAATTGCAGACTTATTTCGGTCGAATGGGATACTCCTGTTTCTATTTTATATCCATGTTTCTATGTATTAAATCAGTGAATTACAATTCATCAGCTGCCGTGGTGGGATTTACTTCGTGTCCCCGTAGATTTGTGCGGTCCTCTGGATTACCAGCCAAGTGACATAATCTTTCATCCCTAAAAACAGAAACAGTGCATTCAGCTAATTGTTACACCTCTTCCGAAGGAGATTATAATTCCCTCCACAGAACTTCAATCAACCAATTGAATAAAAAAAAATGCTCTACATAGGAACACCAATAATGTATCCCGACCAAACAGATATTGCGGAATTGTTGGCGGGGGGTGGGGGGCGGGGGGTGGTGGGTGGGGAGGAGGAGAAATGCCGACATCTCTGAGAACTAAATTTACAAACTAACAAGGAAATACATTCTGAGAAAGAGCCCGGCAGTGCTTGGAGGAAAAGGTGTGTTTCAGCTGACGGGAAAGAACTCTGTTCCATGGGAGTTCCACCAGATTCCTGACACAAGCGACCGCGACTGGACTCGAACCTGCAAACCATCACGAGAAAAATCGAAGTGAGACACCTGATCCATCAGGGCACGTTGTCAACGCATCGACTGCTAACCTGATGTTAGCACAATGTCAATCGATATTGTGATTATATATGTTTTTTAGTTCTATTCTTAGATCGCCCAGTTATTCCTAGATCCTCGAAAATACAAGGATAAGCTCCAGCTCCCGGGGATAATGTTTTTCGATGTGGAAAAAGCCGTTTGATCTGTGAGTTGTTAAGATACAGGGAGCGTAAGGGATGGAGCATTAATGTATGATTCTAAGAGCAGGAAGATTCAGTTGGAGCTGGACAATACTTTGGTGAGGTCACAGCTGGAGGACTGTGTGCATTTCTGGTCACATCGCTATATTAAGGACGTGATTGCACTGGAAAGCGTGCAGAGTCTATTCACCAGGATGTTTCCTGTTTGGAGAATATGAGCTACAAAGAGACATTGGATATGCTCGGGTTGTTTTCTTTAGAGCAGAGACGGCTGCGGGAAGACCTGACTGAGGTGTATAAGATTATGAGGCGTATCGACAGGGTGGATAGGAACCAATTGTTCGTCTTACTTGCAGGCTCGACAACAAGGGGACACAATATTAAGGTGAGGATCAGAAAGTATAAAGCAGATTTGAGGGAACAATATTTTTTCATCCAGAGGACGGTGGGAGCCTGGATTGTACTGCCTGGGAAGATAGTAGAGGCCAGAAACGTCAAAATTGCTATTTCCTTCTGTATCATTGGATGCCGATCACCCAGTCGCAGTGTCTCAGTCAGTGCAGAAAACCTCTCTGAAACCTAATTGTGTTAATTACTTCGGGACTGGAATGCCGAACAACATCAAAAAATTCACTTCCTGCTCAGTAAAACCCCTCAGTTAGAATATAATCAATTCAAAACCAAACTCCACCCCCCGCCCCTCCTGCCCCCAACCCCCCCCCCCCCCCACCCCGATTGGTTTATTGAGATATGTTTGCAGTCCGGTTACGTGCGAAAACATTCTTTAAAACCTTCCCACATTTTCTCCACGTGTGCAGTTTTGAGAAAGTTGCTGCAATGCGTTGCAGGTTCCAAAACCTCATCTCGAAATAGGGAAACCCCGTGTCTGAAACGTAACATTTGTTTTCAAATAAACAATCGGCAGTTGGGACCAAAACTGGCAACAGGTCAGTGCTCGTCCCGGATTTGAATCTGGGACCTCTCGCACACTCATTCTCTGTGGAGAAATGGCTTAAAGTTGATATTAATTTATTAGTCATAAGAAGGACTTAAATTATCACTGCAATGAAGTTACTGTGAAATTCCACCAGTCGCCACACTCCGGCGCCTTTTCGGGTCAATGCACCGAACCAACACGTCCTTCAGACTGTGGCAGGAAATGTAAGCAGACACGGGGAGAAGTGCGAAATCCACACAGAGAGTGACCTAAGCACGGGAATCAAACCCAGGTCCCTGGCGTTGTGAGGCAGCAGTGCGAAACACTGTGCTACCATACGGCTGCAGCTGGGAATTGAATGTCGCGGCGGATTCAACGTTTAGGAAGGACAGACATAAAGGAAAAAAGTGGTGTAGTGTCACTGCCGGTTAAAGAGGAAATTAACACAATAGTGAAAAAGGATATTAGCTCTGGCAACGTGGAGTGTGTATGCATAGAGTTGCGAAATACCGAGGGGCAAAAAGCATGCGTGAGTGTCATATATACACTCCCAACCTGCAGTGGTGATGATGGGATTGACATTTAACACGAAATTAGAGATGCATGTGATAAGGGGATATCGGTGATCATGGGTGATTCTAATCTGCACATGGATTGCACAAACCAAATGAGCCGCAGTGGAAAAGATGAAGAATTCCTGGAGCGCAAACTGGATGGTTTTCTTTAAAAATATGTCCAGGAACCAACGAGAGAGCAAGTCATCTCAGACTGAGTACTGTTTAATGAGAAGGGAATCATTGCCAATCTAGCTGGACAAGACCCTTGGGGGTGAGTGACCATAACATGAGAACATTTTTTATCAAGATGGAGAGTGAGGTTGTTGGTTCGGAGACTATGGTGTTGAATCATAATAAAGGACACTATGAGAATATGAGGCTTGAGTTGGCCTTGATAGAATGGGGAGAGTTAATTGAAAGGAAGACAATGACAAACATTCAAGGAACATATGGGGGAACTGCAGCAACTGATTGTTCATGTCCGGCACAAAAGCAAAATGGCGAAGAGGGCCAATCCATGTCCTACAAAGGAAATTAGAGACAGTATCCAATCCAAAGAAGAAGCATACAGATTGGCCAAGACAAATAATAGGTCTGAGGATTGGGAGCAGTTCAGAATTCAGCAAAGAAGGACCAAGGGATTGATTAAGAAGGGGAAAATACAGTACGAAAGTACGCTTGCAGGAAACATAAAGACTGACGATTAGAGTTTCTATAGATGCATGAGGAGAAAGAGGTTGGTGAAGACAAATGTAGATCCTCTGCAGACAGAAATGGGGAATGTATAATTGGGGGAAAAGAAATGGCCGAGCAACTGAATGCATACTTTGGTTCTGACTTCACAAAAGAAGACATAAATCAAATGCCAGGCATGTTGGAGAATGCCAGATTTAGTGAGAGGGAAGAACTGAGGGAGATTAATATCAGTAGATAAATGGTGCTGCGAAAATTGAAGGGATTAAAAGCGGATAAATCCTCAGGCCTCATAATCTACATCCCAGAGTACTTAAAGAAGTGGCTCTCGAAATAATGGATGCATTGGTGGTCATCTTCCAGGATTCTATAGATTCTGGAACAGTCCCTGCTGATTGGAGGGAAGCGAATTCCTTTCCAATATTCAAAAAGGGAGGTAGAGAGAAAACAGGGAATTATGGAACAGGAAGCTTAACATCGAAATGTGGGAAAAAATTTCGAATCCATTACCAAGGGCTTTATTGCAGAGCATTTAGAAAGCAGCGGCAGGATCAGACAGAGTCGGCATGAAGTTATGAATGGGAAATCATGCTTGACAATCTTCTGACATTCTTTGAAGACGTAACTAGTAGAGATGACAAAGGGGAACCAGTTGATGTGGTATATTTGGACTTTCAGTAAGCGTTTGACAAAGTCCTGCACGAGAGATTATCGTGCAAGATTAAAGCACATGGGACAGGGGAAAGTATAGAACATAGAAAAAATACAGCACAAACAGGCCCTTCCGCCCACAATTTGCACCGGTCATGTCCGTACCTACTGAGGCTTATATATAGGCTTACCGATAACCCTCAATGCTATTACGTTCCATATACTGATCCAGAAGTCTCTTAAAAGACCCTATCGAGTTTGCCTCCACCACTACTGACGGCAGCCGATTCCACTCACCCACCACCCTCTGAGTCAAAAACTTACTCCTGACGGTGCGGGACCCCTGACAGTTATCCTGACGGGGCGGCACGGCAGGAAAGTGGTTAGCACTGCTGTTTCACAGCTCCAGGGACCTGGGTTCGATTCCTGGCTCGGGACACTGTCTGTGTGGAGTTTGCACATTCTCCTCGTGTCTGCGTGGGTTTCCTCCGAGTGATCCGGTTTCCTCCCACAGTCCAAAGATGTGCGGGTTAGGTTGATTGGCCATGCTAAAAGTACCCCTTAGTATCCTGAGATGCGTTGGCTAGAGGGATCAGCGGGTAAAATATGTAGGGAAATGGGGGCAGGGCCGAGGTGGGATTGTGGTTGGAGCAGACTCGATGGGCCGAATGGCCTCTTTCTGCACTGTAGTGTTCTATGATCCATGATCTCTTCTGTACCTACTCCCCAGCACCTTAAACCTGTGTCCTCTCGTACCAGCCATTTCAGCCCTGGGAAAAAGCCTCCGAGAATGCCCCTGATCTATACATCTCAACATCTTGTCCACCTCTATCAGGTCACCTCTCATCCTTCGTCTCTCCAAGGGGAAAAGACCGAGCTCCCTCAACCTGTCCTCATAAGGCATGCCAAACAATCCAGGCAACATCCTTGTAAATCTTCTCTGCACGCTTTCAATAATTTCCACATCCCTCCTGTGGTGAAGCGACCAGAACTGAGCACGGTACTCTAAGTGGGGTCTGACGAGTGTCTCATAAAGCTGCATCATTATCTCTCGACTGCTAAACTCAATCCCTCGATTGATGAAGGCCAGCACACCATACGCCTTCTTAACCACCTCCTCTACCTGTGAGGCCGATTTAAGAGACCTATAGACCCGGACCCCAAGGTCCTTCTGATCCTCTACACTGCTAAGAATCTTACCCTTAATATTATACTCCTTCATCCCATTTGACCAGCCAAAATGGACCACTACACATTTATCCGGGTTGAAGTCCATCGGCCACTTCTCTGCCCAGTCTTGCATCCTATCTATGTCACGCTGCAGCTTCTGATATCCTTCCAAACCATCCACAACATCACAAACCTTCGTGCCGTCGGCAAACTTTCCAATCCATCCCTCCACTTCCTCATCCAGGTCATTTATGAAAATGACAAACATCAAGGGTCCCAGAACAGAGCCCTGGGGCACAGCTTACCATGTTGATTCCAAGGATGGCGGGACAGATGTATGAGGGGAGACTGACTAGGGTTAGGATTGCTTTCGCCGGAGATCAGACGAATCAGGTGGGATCTCATCGAGGCTTATAAAATTCGAACAGGACTCGACAGGATAGATGCAGGTCGAATTTCTCCGATGGTTGGGGAGTCCAGAAACTGGGGTCACAGTCTGAGGATTCAGGGGAGACCATTGAGGACAGAGGTGAGGAGATATTCCTTCACCCAAAGAGTAGTGCGCCTGTGGAATTCATTACCACAGGAAGTAGTTGATGCCAAAGTATTGAATGCATTCAAGAGGCGGCTAGATATAGCACTTGGGGCGAATGGGATCAGAGGTTATGGGAAAAAGCGGGATGAGGCTATTGATTTGGAGGTTGAGCCATGATCGTAATGAATGGCAGAGCAGGTTCGAAGGGCCAACTGGCTTCCTCCTGCTCCTTTCTTCGATGTTTCTATGAAGCCCCCAAAGCGAGAATCATACCACGAGATCAACGAGCCGGTGACATGCAAGGAGCTGAGCCGATCAATATATATTCCACTTAAAGCAGACCAGCTGTCTTTGCAGACCATGATAGAGTAATAGAAAATTGAGGACAACAGAGCAGATTCACAGGGAAATGTGATTCTCTTTGTCTTACACCTTGAGTATTGAACGAAAAGTTCAATGTTGGGATTGTATTTTCTCTCAGCTAAAGGGACTCCAATCACATCAGTTCAGACATTGTCGTGAAGAGCCGCCAAGAAACAAAATGTGGAATAACACAGCTACATGTGTTCAAATGCAGAGAAGCAATGTATGAAACGTTCCATAGATTGATGATGAGAGTGGGTTTTGCACCCACCCGTGCAGAATGCAATCGATTAACAGACCATCGCCAAAACCACTCGACCATCTCAGCAACTACACAGAAACTTGTAAACCGTCTTCATCCATTTGATTTTCTATCCATGAAGAGTTGGGGAAGAAGGTCTCCCTCACCATCGCTCCTGGATGATCAGCTAGATGGAACATGCTGGAAATGTAGCTGCTGCAAACAGAAGAAATTTCCATTCCATCAGGTCAGGGAATGTTGGGCATGGAGTCGGGTGAAACATTCCCAGACCATGTCCCACATGTTTCTCCTCAGCATGAAAACTCACCGCGGAAAGACTGAAACGGACACTCATTTGATCACATCATGATTCGCATCACTCGTACTTTAACCATGAGGCCACTGATGAAGCCAGGATGACTTCGAATTTCTACTAAAATGCCAACTGAACTCACTGACTGGCAGAATGACATTACCCACGGGACTGGTGAGTCACAACCACAGGCCGACTTGGCGATTGGTGAAAACAGATATCACTGCTTCTGACCTTCAACAGAACACACAGTGAAATGAACCACTGCTCATTAACATCGCTGATGCGTTGAGAAAAGATAGTCGATAAACAATTGCGTTGTGAAAAGATAGTTGCTGAACTTTGGGATCCATCGAAAAGTTGTTTTCAGTGGGTGGGCTGCAGTGGGTGGCTGCAGTGGGAGGCTCGTTGGTCTACGGCTATGATTCTCGCTTTGGGCGTAGTATTGAAATGCGAGAGATCACAGGTTCAAATCCCGGACGAGCCCCAAAAATGTTTTTTAAACGTAATTATTTGCAATGAAAACGGCGACAATGAGCGAAAGCTGAAACAATGGTGAGTTCCCGAGAACTCATTGCAGAGAAAATATCGCTGCAGAAGTCGAAAAGCAACCATGCAGTCTGACAGAACTGGGAATCCCACGGTCTGATTTTCATTTTTCCGTGTTTTAGTTTAATTCCGGTGCTCTGGGTGAACCGTGAGTATTGGTGCTTTTCAGCAGTCCTGTTCAGGGGAAATTTACAATCAGGCGACGGACACACGAACAGAACAGAGGAAGTAAGGGGAGAAGAAGGCCATTCGGCCCCACAAGATTGCCCCGCCATTCACTAAGATCATGGCTGATCTGTTCATGTTTCGATTTCCATCTGTCCCCGACAACCTTTGATTCTGTTGCCAAATAGGAATTACCTACCTCACGCTAAAAAATATTCAATATCGTCGCGTCCACCGCCTTCTGAGGCAGCGTTCCAAAGTCGCGCAACGTTCCGAGAGAACAGAATTCGCCGTCCGAAAAGAGGAAGCTCAGTTTTCTTTAAGTGCCCGTTGTTCTGCATTCACTCACAAGAAGATACATCATTTCCACGTGCAATTGTGAAGACCATTCAAGGTCTGATATGCTTTGAACAAGGTACCTCCTACTCGGAGTATCTCCGGTGCAAAGATGCCCAAACAGAGGAAATTCTTTCCTCTTCGCAATCTGGTAAATCTCCTCTGCATTGTCGAACGATTCAAGTTATCAACCTGGTAATCTCTTTTGGACCGTTTGCAACGCACTTACATCCTTTATTCGATGTGGATCCCAAAACTTCAGATAATATTCGAGATACTTCATTAATGACCAAAACAACTGAAGCATAACATGATTTTCTGACATGGTCAAATGCTTGAAACAAAGCAAACATTCCATTGACCTTTTTTATTACTTGCTGTACCCGCTCACTAAATATTTGTGACTCGTACACTCGAAAAACGAGATCCCTTTGCATCTGGGGAAGTTTGCAGCCCTTGTACAATTGACTAATAATCTGATTTTGTTCTCTTCCCGCCAAAGTGAATAACTTCACGTTATATTCCAGTTGCCACGTTTCTACACATGCACCAAACCTGTCTATAACTATCTCCAAGCTCCTTACGTCCTCTCCTCTCCACAAGTTACTTTACGACATATATTGTGTCTTCTGCAAATTTTGCTGCCGTGCTTTCAGCTGTGGGCTGCGATAGCTGAGCTTCTATGGAGATGACAACTCCCAGACACAAAGTGTCCGACTATTTTTCCCTGTGCTGTAACTATTCTGTGTATATGGGTGTGAAAACCATTCTGTGTCCCTTGGTGTGTGATGCAGGAATTTCGAGTGGAATTCATTGTCCATCTGTCAGTCTCTGTGGGTGTATATGAGTGAATGATGCATTCTGTATCACTCTGTATTTTGTTCACACTGTGATTGCGGATTTATTGTTTGTCTCCCAGTCTCTGAGCCACTTTGTAGATCTGGGATAATTCAATAAATAATAGACCTCAATGAAATTGGGACCATTTCTTTCTCACTGATAAAGTGCTCAACACGATCCTCCATCCAAACTATTTCATCTTTTTGTCTCTGAAATCCATTCACCCTCAAACACGTACCCAGTTTTTCATTAAATACAGCTGTGCTAATCGTCTCCAATCATAGAATCCATCCCGTGCAAAAGAAGGCCATTTGGCGCATCGAGTCTGGACCGACCACATTCCCACCCACGCCCCGGTGCTAACACCCTCATTTACCTTGATGATCCCCCTGACACGAGGGTCAACTTAACATGGCCAATCAACCTCGCCCGCGTATCTTTGGGTTATGGGAGTAAACCCACGCAGATGTGGGGAAACGTGCAAACTGCACACAGTGAAACGAGGCCGGAATTGAACCTGGGACCCTCGCTGTGAGGCAGTACTGCTAACCATTGTGCCACCGTGCCGCCCAAAATTCTTTCCAGTTTGTTGGCAAATTTCCTGTCTCGTATCCTTCCGTATCTTTGTTTGGACAACCGAAATTTAAATCGTGTAATCGTTTCTTCTTGTGTTCTGCAGTGATATCTTCACTGCTGGGAATTCTTTTGAGCTCAAACCTGCTCCCGATTTAATAAACGGTTGTTCGGCTTGTCCGTGATTGTGAACCCGGGATCTCTGACATGCTAATACTCCCCCAAGCGAGAATCATACCCCAAGGCCAACAAGCCAACTGCCAACGCTTTAGCCGATTGCAAATTGCAAATGCTGCCAACTCAATGATAATTTAAGAGTAATTTCTATAGTGGATTTAATGATTAAATTACGAGGCCTATCCTATCACACCCCAGCATTAATTCTTCATATTGACCTATTCCTGCAACACCCTCACTGGATGTGAATGTCTTCCCTCTTTTGAAGTTCTGGGTTGCAGCCGGTCGATGTCAGCACATTCACAGACCAGACAGGACAAACAAACAAGAATTGTTCAAATTCTATTGGGGGTGGGAAGTTTAACAACAGTAATGTTGGACGTGGTTTTTTATGATAGTTATTTTGTACCAAGCAGTTGTTATCGTTGTCTGTCCCTCGATTCGAGGATGACATCCATTCAGGGACGTGAGTTTCTTCTATGGGTCTTCATGTGAGTGATCAGGCCCATTCTCGGCCCACAGAGCTTTCTTCTCTCCCGCCATTTTGCCTCATAAAAGTATGCTGCAAATTGGGAATATGTTTTGCCCATTTTCAAGCTCCTCCCAGCCATTGGCATGAATGCTACCTCGCTTCAATCTGGAGGATGTCGGGGAAGCATTACTGATGGAATTTCCCTCACACTCTTAGGATACGCTGATACACTGGTCGGATGTACATCATTGCACTAAAACTACCAACCATCAATGGCATGTGTGAGTGAGATACATTATTATCTGCCCTTCTCTGGTCCCATTTGATTGAAATGATTTTTTTCAAAATCTTTCGCGAATTTAAATCCCAGCATCAGGCCATTCCTCAGCCTTGTTATGAGAGGAGAAGAAGGATCCAGTTTCTCAGTCCGTTACCAGGCCATTCTCTTTCCACTCAATGATTCTTCTTTTTATGGGCTGTTGGTGTCGCCTGCAGGACCAGCATTTGTTGCCGTTCCCGAATTGCCCTTCAACTGAGAATGCCTTCTTTGACCATTTCAGAGGTCGAGTAAGAGTCACCCTCTTACTCTGGGTCTGGAGTCACATGTAGGCCAGACCAGTTAAGGAGGCCAGAATTATTTATCTGTAGTGAATCGGTGAACCAGATTATATTTTACAACAATCGACCGTAGTTTCAAGGCCCCCATTACTGAGACAAGCTTTCAATTCCAGATTGATTAAATAGTGAATTTAAATTTCATCAGCTGCCGTGGTGGGATTTACTCCGTGTCCCCAAAGATTAGTTCGAGCCTCTGGATTACCAGCCCAATCGCCTTTCATCCCTGAACACAGAAACAGTTCATTCAGCTCATTATCAAACCTCTTCCTGATGAGATTCGATTTTCCTCCACAGAATTTGATCAAACCATTTGCTGCAAAGCCTGTTGCTCCATTTGGGAACATCAATAATTTATTAAGATCACACAAAGAGAAAATGATTTCTTGGGAGGAGAATAAAATAATGAGATGAGAAAATTTAATGAACAAAACAACAAGGAAATACATTCTGAGAAAGCGCCCTGCAGTGTGTGCAAGAAAATGCAGAGCTTTCAGTTGAAGAAGGCAATCTCGGTTTGCCGGGAGTTCTCCCAGATTTCTGCACAAAACGACCGCCTGCGCATTGAGCTCAGGTACGCATTGTACATTTGTTGCCGAGGAACGACCGAACTGTGCCGAGATGTGTTATTTTAGCCGATTACGGAGTGCCATTGAATGGAGCGAACTGTAGTTGACTTCGTCTTGTGGATTAGCAGTAAAGGGATTCAGAGGGACGCATGAAAACTTCAAGAAGGTTGAGATCGAAAGTTGCGCGTGAATGTTCTTTTTCCTTTTCGATCAAAGATGGCATGTCTACAAATCTGAACATGCTGGACAAATTCAGCTGCTCTCTCTCAACAGATCACGTCAGAGCTGCTGATCTGTTCCAGTATTTGAGTTTGTTCTTTCTGATTCCAACATCTGCAGTATTTTGCTTTTATCTCATGGCGAGAAATTCGTTTTTGTCCCACTGCCGCCCGCCACCCCACCCCCCCCCCCCCCCCCCGCCCCCGCATCGCCCCCGACCCCGCCCCCCAACACGCTGGATGTCCCAAAGTGCGAACAGCTCAGATTTTTAAAATGATTTTCTTCTGTATTGACTGTGGTATAGTTGTAGATTCATTGCAATTATCATTGCCAATCACACACAATTATGGAAAGATTTTGTTGACCATCTCACTAATTGTTTGATATAGATTCTTTTGATCAATGCTGCCTCAGTTCACATCATATTCGTGCATATCTCTGCCAGCCACTGGAAAATGAAGCCAGATTCCAAACCGGTTCTAAAATCTTGAAGTCGTTGTTTACATATTCTGTGTCTCCGATGATAATTTTAAGGAGCTCAATTAAAACTCCACGGTGTTGCGACGGATTCGAAAAATAACACACATTTCTAAAAGATCGAACAACATGAGGCCTGCAGCGGAAAAGGTAGCCAATTTACCCTCTCGCGTCAGGGCAGCCGATTCACCATTTCGTCATCTTTTTCTATCCCACAATTGAGCACAGGTAAATAATGGAGACGCTGACAGGTGGGTCACTTTTCAGCATGACTTGACATCCCAAATACAGTTGGTAGTTCGACAAACATTTGAATTATTGTAAAACAGACGTGATAAAAATAAGATGACCTAAGTTCTCTTTCAAAGCCGATGTCATGTGATCAGTTGTTCCGGGAATGAACATAACATCCGATCAGCGGGAATCGAAATCGGGCCACGGCGGTGAAAGCGCCGAATCCTAACCACGAGACCACCAGGGAGCACACGTGCCAGCCTCGGAATGATCAGGCAGCAGTGTCACTTTCTATTCGGGGAACACTTCAGCAGTGTCGGCCATTCAGCCTCTCATCTTCGGGTCATCGTTCTCCAAGGCGACCTTCATGACGCATAACAACGCAGAATTTCCGAGCAGAAACTGACAGGAAAGTTCCACATACACGAGGAAGGCCTCAACCGGGATGTTGGCTTCAGGTCGCACGACTCCAAACCCTCGCCAGGCTGCCCGCATTTACAATATCTTAATAACTGCACTCGCATTAGTCAATTCACACATTATTATCTTGTCATTATCCCTCTCCTCACTCGCATTGTCTGTACCTTTCAACACTGGATAAACTGTAAAGACTCACATTCTAACCATTGTTCACAATCCAAATGGTAATTGTTTTCCGATTGTTTCTTGGCCTGACGATGCCGTGATGTGAACATCCCTCCGTTCACCTGGTGGAGGGGCAGCAATCCGACATCTTGTGATTCCAAATAAACCCTGTTGGATTTTAAGCTGTTTTTCTGAGACTTCTTACAGTAACCCCGCCAATCCAACGCCGGCATGCCCACATCAGAGGTGAGTAAAAAGTTGTTGAATTGAAAGAAGGTTGATCTGCAGCGACGAGAAATGTCCAAGGCATGGAAAGAATCGCATTTTGGAAAGCATTTTGACTTGAGAGTCATTTTGTTGACATTAAAATGCTGGCGATCTCAAACGTACAACGTGAGGTACCGAAATTGAGATAAACTCCCCGTCGGGGAAGTGAACCCCGGTCTCCCGCGTGACAGGCGGAGATACTAACCACTATACTAACGAGGGAACAATGCTGCGCGCCGGCGGGCGCATTGAGCTCAGGTACGCATTGTACATTTGTTGCCGAAGGACGACAGAACTGTGCCGAGATGTGTTATTTTAGCCGATTGCGGAGTGCCATTGAATGGAGCGAACTGCAGGTTTACCCAGTTGACTTCGTCTTGTGGATTAGCAGTAAAGAGATTCAGAGGGATGCATGAAAACTTCAAGAAGGTTGAGATCGAAAGTTGCGCGTGAATGTTCTTTTACCTTTTCGATCAAAGATGGCATGTCTCCAAATCTGAACATGCGGGACAAATTCAGCTGCTCTCTCTCAACAGATCACGTCAGAGCTGCTGATATGTTCCAGTATTTTTGTTTGTTCTTTCTGATTCCAGCATCTGCAGTATTTTGCTTTTATCTCATGGCGAGAAATTCGTTTTTGTCCCCCGTCGGCCCCCCCACCCTCCTTCCCCACGCCCACTGACCGCTCCCCCACCCCGCCCCCCCGCCCCGCCTCGCCCCGCACCTCCCCCAACCCGCTGGAAGTCCCAAAGTGCGAACAGCTCAGATTTTTTAAATTATTTTCTTCTGTAGTGACCGTGGTTTAGTTGCAGATTCAATGCAATTATCATTGACAATCACACACAATTATGTAAAGATTTTGTTGATCAACTTATTAATTGTTTGATACCTTGGAGGTTCAGCTTCATTGTTCCCAGGAGCAGGCTGAGGGTAAGAGAGTGGGTTTGCTGACTGTAATTAATTACTTATTTTTTCAGTTAATTTTGGGTTTAAAATCGGAGGTTTTTTTCAAAACCGGAAGTCAGGCCAGGAGTGGCCAGGGGAAGTTTTTGGAGGGTTTAAAAGTGCACCAAAGTATACAGCGGGCAGCGTAGTAGCGGGCAGCAGAGTGAGTGGGAAGTTGAGTGAGCTGTCAGGGCTTTGGCTCACAGGGCTTGGACGAGCAGGGGTGAGTTTTTGTTTCCTTACACTCTTATTAACTTTTCACTGTCTTACTTGACATAAAGTGTCCAGTATGAGTGTGAAACCAATGTGTTGTTCCCAGTGTAGGATGTGGGAGGTCCTGGAGGCATCTGGCCTCCCGGACATCCACATCTGTGAGAGGTGTGTCGAGCTGCGGTTCCTGAGAGACCGTGTTAGGGAGCTGGAACTACAACTCGAGGATCTTAGGCTGATGAGGGAGAATGAGGAGGTGATAGACAAGAGCTATCATCAGGTGGTCACACCATGGCCACGGGAAGAGGCCAAGTGGGTGACGGCCAGGAAGGGTAAGGCTAGGGTGGTTGAGAGCACCCCGGTGGATTTGCCCCTGCACAACAAATACTCCTGCTTGAGTACTGCTGGGGGGGACAGCCCGCCTGGGGGAAGCAGCAGTGGCCGTGTCTCCGCAGTGGAGTCCAGCCCTGTAACTCAGAGGGCTAAGGAAAAGAGGAGGAAGGCGGTATTAATCGGGGACTCGATGGTGAAGGGGACAGACAGGCGTTTCTGCGGAGGTAGGCGGGATTCTCGCATGGTGGTCTGCCTCCCTGGGGCCGGGATCCAGGATGTCGCTAGTCGCGTCCCGGAAATCCTGAGGTGGGAGGGAGAGGAGCCTGAGGTAGCGGTACATATTGGTACCGCTGATGTGGGTAGGAAGGGAGAAGGGGTCATGAAAAGGGAGTACAGGGAATTAGGGAGACAGCTGAGAAAGAGGAAAGCAAAGGTAGTA
Source organism: Mustelus asterias (assembly GCF_964213995.1). Lineage (NCBI taxonomy): Eukaryota > Metazoa > Chordata > Chondrichthyes > Carcharhiniformes > Triakidae > Mustelus > Mustelus asterias. The sequence goes on from NW_027593419.1 coordinate 15,346, forward strand.
ATCTCAGGATTACTGCCTGTGCCACGGGAAGGTGAGGGCAGGAATGGAGTGAGGTGGAGGATGAATGTGTGGCTGAGGGACTGGTGCAGGGGGCAGGGATTCAGGTTCCTGGACCATTGGGACCTCTTCAGGGGCAGGGGTGATCTGTATACAAAAAACGGGTGGAACTTGAATCACACGGGGACCAATATCGTGGCCGGTAGGTTGGCTAAGGCTACTGGGGAGAATTTAAACTAGATAGGTTGGGGGGAGGGGAGCTAGAAGAGTTGACTAGGATCAAGGAACTAATTGATGGGGGGGAGGATGCAGGGGTAAGGGGAATTACAAAATTAATGGTAGAGGAGAGGGTGCAAGTGAATGAAGGCGGTAATTTAGATAAGGGAGTAGAGGAAGAGGGTGTTCGCGACTCATCAAAGCGGGTCCAGATAAAAGCTGGAATAAGGACACTTTGCCTGAATGCACGAAGCATTCGGAACAAGGTGAATGAGTCGATGGTGCAAATCAGCACAAGTGGGTACGATCTAGTGGCCATTACAGAAACGTGGCTGAAAGGTGACCAGGACTGGGAGATGAATATCCAGGGGTATCAGGCGTTTAGGAAGAATAGACAGGAAGGAAAAGGTGGTGGGGTCGCGCTATTAATAAGAGATAATATCAGTGTAGTACTGAGGGATGACATAGGCTCTGAGGAACAAAACGTGGAATCATTATGGGTAGAGATGAGGAATAGTAGAGGGAGAAAGACACTAGTAGGTGTGGTATATAGGCCCCCAAATAATAATGTTGAGGTAGGGAGGGATGTAAACAAGCAGATAAGGGATGCGTGTAAAAACGGAACGGCAATAATCATGGGGGACTTCAACATGCACATTGACTGGCAGACTCAAGTCGGTCAGGGTGGAATGGAGGAAGAGTTCTTAGAATGCTGTCGGGATAGTTTCCTTGAACAGCATGTTACGGAACCGACGAGGGAACGAGCTATTTTGGATCTGGTATTGTGTAACGAGGTAGGTAGAATTAAGGATCTTATTGTGAAGGACCCTCTTGGGTCGAGTGACCACAATATGGTCGAATTTCTGATTCAGATGGAAGAGGAGAAAGTTTGGTCTCAAACCAGTGTCCTCTGTTTGAACAGAGGGTAATATGATAGGATGAGGGATGAATTGGCTAAGGTAGACTGGGAGAGCAGGCTGGCAGGTAGGATAGCTGAGGAACAGTGCAGGATTTTTAAGGAGATCCTTTTCAGTTCTCAGCAAAAATATATTCCAGCAAAAAACAAGGATTGTAAGAAAAGGGAGAACCAGCCGTGGATAACGAAGGAAATAAAGGAGAGTATTAAAATAAAAACAGCTGCGTACAGAGTGGCCAAAAATAGTGGAGAAACAAGTGATTGGGAAAAATTTAAGAAACAACAAAGAGAGACTAAGAAAGTGATAAAGAAAGGAAGGATAGACTATGAAGCTAGGCTAGCAATTAATATAAAAAATGATAGTAAAAGTTTTTATAAATATATAAAAAGGAATAGAGTGGCTAGAGTGAATGTTGGACCCTTGGAGGACGAGAGGGGGGAGTTAATAGTGGGAAATGAGGATATGGCTGAGTCTTTAAATACTTTTTTTGTGTCGGTCTTCACGGTGGAGGACACAAATAGTTTGCCAAATATTAACGATAGAGGGTTGGCAGCAGGAGAAATACTTAATACGATTAATGTTACCAGAGAGGCAGTGCTGGGTAGACTAATGGGACTGAAGGTGGACAAGTCCCCGGGTCCGGATGGAATGCATCCCAGGGTATTGAAAGAAATGTCAGAGGTAATAGTGGATGCGTTAGTGATTATTTATCAAAACTCGTTGCATTCTGGGGTAGTGCCGGTTGATTGGAAAACGGTTAATGTTACGCCGCTGTTTAAAAAAGGAAGGAGACAAAAGGTGGGTAACTATAGGCCGGTCAGCTTAACGTCTGTAGTAGGGAAAATGCTGGAATCCATTATTAAAGAGGAGATAGCAGGGCATCTGGATAGAAATGGTTCGATCAATCAGACGCAGCATGGATTCATGAGGGGAAAGTCGTGCTTGACAAACATGTTGGATTTTTATGAAGATGTGACGAGGGCGGTTGATGGAGGAGAACCGGTGGATGCGGTGTTTTTGGATTTCCAAAAGGCGTTTGATAAGGTGCCCCATAAAAGGCTGCTGAAGAAGATTAGGGCACACGGAGTTGGGGGTAGTGTGTTAAAGTGGATTGGGGACTGGCTATCCGACAGGAAGCAAAGAGTCGGAATAAATGGGTGTTTTTCCGGTTGGAGGAAGGTAACTAGTGGCGTGCCGCAGGGATCGGTACTCGGGCCGCAACTGTTTACCATTTATATAGATGATCTGGAGGAGGGGACGGAGTGTAGGTAACGAAGTTTGCAGACGACACAAAGATAAGTGGAAAAGTGAATCGTGTGGAGGACGGAGAAGATCTGCAGAGAGATTTGGACAGGCTGAGTGAGTGGGCGAGGATATGGCAAATGGAGTATAACGTTGAGAAATGCGAGGTTATACACTTTGGAGGAAATAATAACAAATGGGATTACTATCTCAATGGAAACAAATTAAAACATGCTACCGTGCAAAGGGACCTGGGGGTCCTTGTGCATGAGACGCAAAAGCCCAGTCTGCAGGTACAACAGGTGATCAAGAAGGCAAATGGGATGTTGGCCTATATTGCGAGGGGGATAGAATATAAAAGCAGGGATGTCTTGATGCACCTGTACAGGGCATTGGTGAGGCCGCAGCTGGAATACTGTGTGCAGTATTGGTCCCCTTATATGAGGAAGGATATATTGGCATTGGAGGGAGTGCAGAGAAGGTTCACCAGGTTGATACCGGAGATGAGGGGTTTGGATTATGAGGAGAGGCTGAGGAGATTGGGTTTGTACTCGTTGGAGTTTAGAAGGATGAGGGGGGATCTTATGGAGACTTATAAGATAATGCGGGGGCTGGATAGGGTGGAGGCGGAGAGATTCTTTCCACTTAGTAAGGAAGTTAAAACTAGAGGACACAGCCTCAAAATAAAGGGGGGTCGGTTGAAGACAGAGTTGAGGAGGAACTTCTTCTCCCAGAGGGTGGTGAATCTCTGGAATTCTCTGCCCACTGAGGTGGTGGAGGCTACCTCGCTGAATATGTTTAAAGCGCGGATGGATGGATTCCTGAGCGGTAAGGGAATTAAGGGTTATGGGGATCAGGCGGGTAAGTGGTACTGATCCACGTCAGATCAGCCATGATCTTATTGAATGGCGGGGCAGGCTCGAGGGGCTAGATGGCCTACTCCTGCTCCTATTTCTTATGTTCTTATGTTCTTATGATATAGATTCTTTTGATAAATGCTGCCTCAGTTCACATCGTATTCGTGCATATCTCTGCCAGCCACTGAAAAATGAAGCCAGATGCCAAACCGGTTCTAAAATCTTGAAGTCGTTGTTTACATATTCTGTTTTTCCGATGATAATTTTAAGGAGCTCAATTAAAACTCCACGGTGTTGCGAAGGATTCGAAAAATAACGGACATTTCTAAAAGGTCGAACCACATCATGCCTGCAGCGGAAAATGTAGCCAATTTATCCTCTCGCGTCAGGGCAGCCGATTCACCATTGCGCCACCGCCTTCTATCCCAAAACTTTGCTCGGGTAAATAATGGAGACGCTGAAAGGTGGGCCACTTATCAGCATGACTTGACATCCCAAATACAGTTGGTAGTTCAACAAACATTTGAATTATTGCAAAACAGACGTTACAAAAATAAGATTTATTTCAAAGCCCGATGTGGAGTGATCAGTTGCTCTGGGAATGAACACAACATTCCCTGACCGGGAATCGAACCCGGGACGCGGCGGTGAGAGCGCCGAATCCTAACCACCAGACCATCAGGGAGCACACAAGACACGTTCGGAATGATCAGGCAGCCGTGTCACTTTCTATTCGGGGAAGACATCAGCAGTGTCGGTCATTCAGCCTCCCATCTTCGGCTCAGCGTTCTCCAAGGCGACCTTCATGACACATGACAACGCAGAATTTCCGAGCAGAAACTGACAGGAAAGTTCCACATACTTGGCTTCAGGTCGCACGACTCCAAACCCTCACCATGCTGCCCGCATTTACAATATCTTAATAACTGCACTCGCATCACTCAATTCACACATCAGTATCCTGTCATCCCTCTCCTCACTCGCATTGTCTGTACCTTTCAACACTGGAGAAACTGTAAAGACTCACATTCTAACCATTGTTCACAATCCAAATGGTAATTGTTTTCCGATTGTTTCTTGGCCTGACGATGCCGTGATGTGAACATACCTCCGTTCACCTGGTGGAGGGGCAGCAATCCGACATCTCGTGATTCCAAATAAACCCTGTTGGATTTTAAGCTGTTTTCGTGAGACTTCTTACAGTAACCCCGCCAATCCAACGCCGGCATGCCCACATCAGAGGTGAGTAAAAAGTTGTTGACTTGAAAGAAGGTTGATCTGCAGCGACGAGAAATGTCCAAGGCATGTAAAGAATCGCATTTTGGAAAGCATTTTGACTGGAGAGTCATTTTTGTGACATTAAAACATTGGCGATCTCAAACGGACAACGTGAGGTACCGAAATTGAGATAAACTCCCCGTCGGGGAATTGAACCCCGGTCTCCCGCGTGTCAGGCGCAGATACCAACCACGATTCTAACGTGTAAACGAAGCTGTGCAATTTGTCGATTAGCAGTAAATAGTTTGAGAAGGACGCATGAAAACATCAAGAAGGTGAAGATCGAAACGTCCGCCTGCATGTTCGTTTTCCTTTTGGATCAAAGATGGCATGTCTACAAATCTGAACATGCTGGACAAATTCAGCTGCTCTCTCTCAACATATCACGTCAGAGCCGCTGATATCTTCCAGTATTTTTGTTTATTCTTTCTGATTCCAGCATCTGCAGTATGTTGCTCTTATCTCCTGGCGATGAATTCGTTTTTGTCACCAGCCCCCACCCCCCGCCCCGGCACCCCCCCCCCCCCCTCCCGCAGCCACCGACGCCCGCCCCCACCCCCCGCCCCCGCAGCCGCTGCAAGTCCCAAAGTGCGAACAGCTCAGATTTTTAAAATGATTTTCTTCTGTATTGACCATGGTCTAGTCGCAGATTCATTGAAATTTTCATTGCCAATCACACACAATTATGGAAAGATTTTTTTTGATGCAGTAACGACCATCTCATTAATTGTTGGATATAGATTCTTTTGATAAATGCTGCGTCAGTTCACATCATATTCGTGCATATCTCTGCCAGCCACTGGAAAATGAAGCCAGATTTCAAACCGTTTCTAAAATCTAAGCCAGGGCTGTTCCTGCTCGTGGAATGATGAAGAATGAAACAGAAGAGATTTAACATCATTATCAAAGGAAGGAAAAGAAACACGGGGAAAACGTTTTTTCACGCAGCGAGTGCTTAACGTGTGGAATGGACTGCTGGAGACTGGAGGAAGGTTCAATTGAAGCATTTCAAAATGAATTCGACTGCTATTAAAAAAATGAAAAATGTGCAGTGTTACAGGAAAAAGGCGGAGATATTCATTTTCTGCCAGAACGTTAATACATTCTCATTCGTCACTCATCACTGAATTGAGTTTGAACTGTTCGCTTGTCGTCTCCATACGAGGTGAAGTGCAGCAATGATTAAATGACAGAAGAGTTGTTGGTGTACGTCTTGAAGACGGGAATGGGTGAATGAACCTTGGAACACTTGAGCATTTAGACTCATCTCTGTAATACTTAAGAGATTCGTGAGGGGTACTGGAGAATTCATTGTTTTTGTTAAAATTCATTGTTTTCGTGCATCCAGACCAGATAAGAGGAACAAATATTCCTGCTGTCTCCAGCTTATCGTATTCAGGAACGCGGCTAACCCAGCTCGAATAAGCTAAGCTGGATTCCATTTTTTGTTACTTTCTTTAACATGATGGAGTTGACATGTATGCCTTCTGTGACCGTATAATCATAGATTCACATATATTCATGATATTCTTCCTCACCATATAGATATAGAGTGTTATACAGACCCTGATACCCTTGTATACGTATCATTTAACTTGTTTGTGCAAAACCTGTGATGTTTTTCAAGGCTATGAATGACGAACAGGATAGAGCAGAAACAATCGCGGCCTTGGAGATTGCACAAACTACGCAAGGGAAGAAACTGTCGGTGCAGCAAGGATCTCACAATGAACAATGAACAGTCACATATATCTTGGAAAGTTGCAATGTAATAAAGAGCGGGAACCGGTCTGTATAAAACTCTGTTCTTACTTGTGTTCGAGGAGAAAGGCTGGGGTTCCACTGTTAGGAACCTGGCTTCTGCCACAATTGTGAAAATAAACACTGCATTTTGATGTACGACTAGTCTGAGGTATTTTTTACCTACATCAATCTAAAGGGGAAGGGGAAGAAACCAGATATGTGTCTAAAATGTGGTGAGGATGGCAGAATGATGAACAGCCCGAAAGAAAAACAAGAGTAGACAAGAGAATAAAATAGAAACCTGCAAAGAAAATTGGAACAGAATGGATCTGAGTTTAATGTCTGAAATTGTTTGACTCGATGCTGAGTCTGAAAGGCAGCAACGTGCTTCATTGAGGGATGAGTTTCCATTTCTGGAGTTTACATTGAGCATCATTGGAACATTGCAGGAGGCTGAGATGGAAAAATCAGTATAAAGCAAGATTTAGAATTAAAATGATAGAAGACTGAAATCCAAGTAATGGTTCTGGACTGAATACAGGTGTTTCACAACGTCTGCCCAATATGACAGACAACTTTATCAGCATTATAACGCCTTCAGATAAGAAATATAGAAATTAATGTGACACCTGGATTGCGTGGTGAGGGCTCTGAGCAGTGAGGATGGAAAATGGAACACATCAACCAACAATTCTGATCAATTTTCTATGTCCTCAAAAGATGATCTGCTCGCACTAGTGTTGATGTGGAAGTGCCGGCGTTGGACTGAGGTGGGCACAGTGAGAAGTCTCACAACACCAGGTTAAAGATGGAATCACCAGCTTTCGGAGCGCTGCTCCTTCTTCAGATGAGTTGAAGGAGGTTGACAAATAGACGCAAATACAATAGTACGAGAATTACAGATTGAAATGAAAACAATGGTTCGAATGCGAGTCTTTTCAGGTAATCTAGCCGTTAAAGATACAGACAGCAAGGGTGGAGAGAGGGATAATCACAGATTAAAGAAGTGTGTCTTCTGTCAAGTCAGGACAGTTAGAATGATTTTGCAAACTCAGAGAGTATGGTGGAAGTTATGTGTCGGGTAACTTGAACCCAAGATCCCGGTTGAGCACTTCCTCATGCATGTGGAACTTGCCTGTCTGTTTCTGTACGGCGTTTCTGCGTTGTCGTTTGTCTTGAAGAGACCTGAAGATCGAAGGCTGAATGGCCTTGACTGCGGAAGAGTTCCCCTGTTGGAAGGCAATACAGCAAACTGGTGATGTCGTTGAGGCCGCAAACACTTTCCGGTGGTTTGGTGGTTAGGATTCGGCGCTTTCACCACCGTGGCCTGTGTTCCATTCCGAGTCAGGCAAGCTACTTTCCATTCCCAAAACAAAGGAATTTCATTCCCAGAGGAAATTTGGCATGTCAGCTATGACTCTTAGCAACGTTTACAGATTCACGAAATAAGCTTTCTTTCTTGTTCTATCACAGTTTGGTGTGGATCGTGATCTGTGCTCCACCGCAAGGAACAACAAAAGGTTGTGAATGTTGCCCAATCCATCACGCAAACCAGCCTCTCATCAATTGACTCTGACTACACTTCCCGCTGCCTCGGCAAAACAGCCAGCATAATTAAGGACCCCACGCAACCCGGACGTACTCTCTTCCACCCTCTTCCGTCGGGAAAAAGATACCAACGCCAGATGTCACGTACCAACCGACTCACGAACAGCTTATTCGCTGCTGCTGTCAGCCTTTTGAATGGACTTACCTTGCATTAAGTTGGCCTTTCTCTACATCCTATCTATGACTGGAACACTACATTCTGCACTCTCTCGTTTTCTTCTCTATTAACGGTATGTTTTGTTTGTAGAGCGCGCAAGAATCAATATTTTTCACTGTATGGCTAATGCATGTGACAAAAATAAATCAAATCAAATCAAATCAAATGAAACAACTGATCAGATCACATCAGACTCTGGCGAGTGGCTTGCTTTTGCGCTGCAGGGATTACGTGGTTCGATGTTGCAGACACTGCTTGGAAATCTGTTTGATTATCGAATCCGTGGCCGAACCATGGACAGCAGAGCCTCAATTGAGCTTCTTAAAATTATCATCTGAGATACAGAATAATTAACCTTCAACTTCATGAATTCAGAAACGGTTTGTAAACTTGGTTCATTTTCCAGTGGCTCACGAGATATGCACCAATAAGATTTTAACTGAGGCAGCTTTTATCAAATGAATCGAAATCAAACAACTGATGAGATGATAATAGCCACAGAAATAATTTTTCCATGATTATGTGAGAGTGGGAATGATATTGTCTGTCTTTGCTCAATCTGCACCTATCCCTCGGGCAATGCAAAAGACAATATAATTGAAGAAAAGCATCTCAGCTGTAAAGCACTTTGGAACTTCCAGCGGTTTGGAAATAAAAACGCAGTTCCAGACAAGATAAAAGCAAAATACTGCCGATGCTGGAATCTGAAACAACAAATGAAAATGCTGGGACATCTCAGCAGGTCTGACATCATCTGTGGAGAGAGACCAGCTGAGATGGTCCAGCATGTTCAGATTTCAAGACACGCCGTTTTTCCTCCAAAATTAAAAAGAACATTCAGTTTGAAATGAACGGTAAATGCGCCTTTCTGTCTCCACCTGGTTCTTGTTCTTTTTCATACATCCATCTCATTGTCTTTCCTGCCAATCCAAAAGTCTTTATTTGTTGGTTAAAGCCGCTGTTTGCTGCATTAAATGGTACTCCGTCTTGGGGAAAAGAACTGATCTCGTCAGAACTCAGTTGCCGCTCTGCAAGTGTAAGTGGCAAGTGTACAATGCATCAAGCATCGCTTCCTCGTTAGTATAGTGGTTAGTATCCCCGCCTGTCACGCGGGAGACCGGGGTTCAATTCCCCGACGGGGAGCATGTTGCAATTTTATTTTGTCAAATTGTTCCTGTGTTGTTCTCCAAGATTGAAAACAAAACCCTCACCTGAGATCAACCCTAACCTGAGATCAACGCTCGTTCGATTCCTCAGCATTTTGGCTCATCTTTGATGTGGCGATGCCAATGTTTGGGTGGGATGGACACAGTAAGAAGTCTCACAACACCAGGTTAAAGTTCAACAAGTTTATTTGGAATCACGAGCGCTTGGTGCGCTGCTCCTTCATCAGGTGAGTGGAGGTTGGTTCACAAACAGGGCATCGACAGGCAAAAACACAATTGCAAGGTAATTTCAATTTGGAATGTGAACAATAGTTCGAATGCGAGTCTTTACAAAGAATCAAGTCTTTAAAGGTACAGACAGTGCGACTGGAGGGAGGGATAAACATAAGTTAAAGAGGTGTGAATTGTCGTAAGTCAGGACAATTAGTAGGATTTTGCAAACCCAGAAAGTATGTTGGGGGTTATGTGTCATGTGAACTGAACCCAAGATCCTGGTTGAGGCCTTCCTCATGCATGCGGAACTTGCCTGTCAGTTTCTGCTCGGCGATTCTGCGTTGTCGTGTGTCTTGAAGGCCACCTTGCAGATAGCTGACCCGAAGATCAGAAGCTGAATGCCCTTGACAGCTGAAGTGTTCACCGACTAGAAGGTAGCTCTCCTTCCTGGTGATGCCTCTGTTGTCATGTACGCCCTGATGGTCTCGTGGTTGGGATTCGACGCTTTTACCGCCACAGCTCTGGTTTGATTCCCAGTCTCGGAAACAACTTTTCATTCCCAGAACAACAACATCGGACTCTGGCGGAGAATTTTTTTCATCACTTATTTATTTCACGACAAGCACTCTATTGTACAATATTTCAAATGTTTGCAAAGTTACCAAGAGTATATGGGAAGTCAGGCAAAACTGCGAAGTGTCCCACGTATCAGCGTCGATGTTATTGGCCTCCGTCAGTGGTAGTGCAGAGCAAGATGGTGAAATGATGAAAGTTCCGTCCTTACTCGATGGGACGAATGGTTTGATTTTGCGCTGCAGAGATTCCGTGGTTCTAGTAATCACTGCTAGTCATGAAATAAATAAGTGATAAAAAAGAATTCTCCGCCAGAGACCGATGTGATCTCATCAGTTGTTTTGGGAAGGAAAAATAACTTTCTTAACCGGGAATCGAACCCGAATTAGCATTTTTACCGTGCTTATCCTCCTGACACAAATGGGCATTTTCGCATGATCAATGGTGCTACTACAGCCGATTCGGGAAAGACAAAATCTGCCACAAGTCATGCAAATGAAACTGGCATCTTCTTTTGAGCTTCTGAAACCACATGTTTTCATGGAGGCAAACTCCTGCCTCAAGCTGGTATCCTGATTTGAATCGATTGTCAGCTTGAGTTTTTCATTGGATTAGAAATATGGGAATATGGAATGTTGCTGGTCGATTCACCCCTCAAGCCTGTTGGTCCAAACTTCATCTTGTTTCCGTGAACCTCGACACATTAACTGAACGAATAATCAGTTCACCCTCAATGCGGAGGCAGAGCAAAATCATCACCAACGAAGATGGGATTCAAACCCACGTGTATAAAGCATAGTAGAGGAGCAGTTATATCGTCTTCACCACTCGGCCACCGCGTCATGCTAAAGGTAGCACCAAAGCAACTCTTGTGTTTTTCACGCCCGGAACAAAAACATATTTCTCCCGCAGGATTATGTTGTGTTTCTGCTCTCTCGTTAATCTTGTTTCACTGTTACTCTTCCATTCGATGTAAATCCACAGAAGGCTAAAAAGGAAGACAGTTCTCGTGGCGCAACGGTAGCGTTCTGACTCCAGGTTGGAAAGTTGCGTGTTCCAATCGCGTCAGGTTCACGGAACGGTTCTGCAGTTGGTCTTTAGATTTTGAGTCTTGGTAAAGTTGATCGTTTGCAAATGTTCCCAAAATTATGAATTTCTAAATTTTGATAGAAATGATATTTTAGGGATGCTTCCTGTTCACATGCTCAGTTTATATTTTTGTTTGCACAGTTTTACATCCAGACAAGGTGTCAGGGACGTGATGTGTCTATGGCTTGTAAAATTACAGCAAGATCCACATTCCCAGATATTTCTTTGGGTCGTCGAAGACGAGAACTGACTGGTGGTGATTTATCCGGAGGATAAACACCTCAGGCGAGTAGCAAGGCTAAGAAGGCGGGGCCTTCGTGAATAATCTCAACCAATACAGGAAATGATCCCGAGCTGTTGGCGCAATGAACTGTCTAGCCAACTTGGACAAATGCACAGTTCCACCCACTGTAATAGAGATCAAGTTAATGAGGCAAATTTAATGCTGAGAAATTCAGGATATGCCAGTGGGCAGCGGCCGATCCATCGACCTTTGGGTTGTGGGCCCAGCACGCTTTCGCCGCGCCACTCTGCTCCATACGTCGAAGCCCTCCTGCCTATTACCGTTGCGCGGGAGCCAAAAAAACGATTCACTGTCTCTTTTTATTTAAAAAAAAGACCCACGTGTTGGGAAGCTCACCCTCGTTGGACAATAATACGTAACATCAACCCGAATGTAGCAGACAGAGAAAGACACACAGAAAAGCAGTCAGAGACCATCAGGACACACACACAATGCAGACAGAAAAGATGCGGAGCAAACAAGCAAGATACTGAGCTGGTCAGCTGATTATTTATGAAAAGCTGTTTCCTGTTACACAAAGGTAGGCCCTGTTTTGAAATGTATTTCCTGTTGTGTAACTGTGCTCTCTGCTGCGAAACGGCTCTCTCTGTTGTGGAACTGGGACTCTGCCGCTGACAAATCCTAACTGTGGTTGTTTCAAATTCTTACCTGCTGTGTAAATGTGTTCCCGGTTGTGTAAACATCATCCGCCTTGTGCAGAAGTTTTCTCTGTTCTATAAATGTGTTACCTGTTGCGTGAAATGTTTTCAGTTGTTCTGCGAAGATGTTTTCTGTGGGAAAGCAATGGAAGGGAATTTCAAGGCCGCTGCTGTTGAAGCTAGCTTTCAATTACAGACTTATTTAGGCCGAATAGACTACTTCTGTTTCTGTTTGCTCTCCATGTTTCTATGTATTAAATCAGCGAATTTAAATTTCGCCAACTGCAGTGGTGAGATTTACTCCGTATCCCCAAAGGTCAATACGGCCTCTGGATTACCAGCCCAGTGACGTAACCTTTCATCCGTGTAAACAAAAACAGTCAATTCAGCTCATTATCAATCCTCTTCCTGAGGAGATTAGGATTTCCTCTACATAATTTCAATCAACCGATTGATTCAAATTTTGTTCGACTTTTGAACATCAATAATATATCCAGATCAAATAGACATTGTGGAATTGTTGGGAGCTAAAAATACCGACATTACTGAGAACTTAATGGGCAAAATTAAAAGGAAATACATTCTGAGAAAGAGCCTTGCAACGTTTGGAAGAAAAAGTGGATTTCAGATGATGAGCGAGAACTCAGTTCCCAGCAAATAACACAGATGCTATATAAAGTGACTGCGGCAGGACACGAACCTGCAATCTTTCGTTACCACTAAATCATTGGCAAGATGGAAGCCAGATACTTTATCCATCATACCACGTAGTCAACACCCGACAACTGCCCTGATATTAGCATACTGTCAATAAATACTGTGATTTTATATTTTTTCAGTTCTATTTTTGGTTGATCCACTGATTCCCAGATCCCCGAAAATACAAAAGAAACCTCCAGCTGCCGCACATTGTGTTTTTCAATCTTGGAAAAACCTTTGAGTCTGTGAGTTGTGAAGATTCATGCAGCGTGATGGATGGAGTATTAATGAATGACTGTAAGAGCAGGAAGGTTCAGATCGAGCTGGACCAAATTTTGGTGACGCCACATCACCACAAATCACGACAGTAAGGATTTGATTGCTCTGGAGTGGGTGCAGTGGCCATTTACCAGATCGTTTCCTGGGATGGAGAATTTGAGCGATGAAGAGATACTGGATTGTGTCAGGTTGTTTTATTTCAATCTGTGAAGGCTGAGTGGAGACCTGATTGAGGTGTATGCGATTTTTAGACTATGGGCTGAGTGAATAGGAAGTTGCTGCTGCCTCATAGCACTGGGGATCCGGGTTTGTGTCACTGTCTGTGTGGAGTCTCCACGTTCTCCCGTATTTGCGTGGATTTTCTCTTGGTGAACAAAGAACAAAGAAAATTTCTGCACAGGAACCGGCCCTTCGGCCCTCCAAGCCTGCACCGACCATGCTGCCCGACTTAACTCATCCCCCCTACCATCCCGGGGACCATATCCCTCTATTCCCATCCTATTCATGTATTTGTCAAGACGCCCCTGAAAAGTCACTGTCGCATCCACTTGCACTACCTCCCATGGCAATGAGTTCCGGGCACCCTCCACCCTGTGTGTACAAAATCTGCCTCGTACATCTCCTTTAAATCTTGCCCGTCACACCTTAAACCTGTGCCCCCTTGTAATTGATTCTTCCACCCTTGGAAAAATCTTCTGACTATCCACTCTGTCCATGCCTCTCATAATCTTGTAGACTTGTAGCAGGTCGCTCCTCAAACTCCGTCGTTCCAGTGAGAACAAATCAAGTTTCTCCAATCTCTCCTCATAGCTAATACCCTCCATACCAGGCGACATCCTGGTAAATCTTTTTTGTACCCTCTCCAAAGCCTCTACATCCTTCTGGTAGTGTGGACACCAGAATTGAACACTGTATTCCAAGTGAGGCCTAACTAAGGTTCTATAAAGCTGCAACATGACTTACCAATTTTTAAACTCAATGCCCTGGCCGATGAAGGTGAGCATGCCGTATGCCTTCTTGACTACCTTCTCCACCTGCACTGCCACTTCCAGTGACCTGTGTACCTGTGCACCCAGATACCTTTGCCTATCAATACTCTTAAGGGATCTACCATTTACTGTGTATTTCCTATCTGTATTAGACATTCCAAAATGCATCACCTCACATTTGTCCGGATGAAACTCCATCTGCCATCTCTCCGTCCAAGTCTCCAACTGATCTATGTCCTGCTGTATCCTCTGATGGTCCTCATCAATATCCACAAATCCACCAACCTCTGTGTCGTCCACAAACTTACTAATCATACCAGTTACATTTTCCTCCAACTCATTTATATAATATTGCAGCAGCATAGGTCCCAGCACTGATCCCCGGGGATCGCCCACTTGTCACAGCTCTCCATTCAGGAACTCGATGAAGTTCGTGAGACACGGCCTCCCTTTTACAAAACCATGTTGCCTCTCACGAATACGTCCATTCATTTCCATGTGGGAATATATCCAATCTCGAAGAATCCTCTCCAATAATTTCACTAGCACTGATGTAAGGCTCACCGGCCTGTAATTACCTGGATTATACTGGCTACCCTTCTTAAACAAAGGAACAACATTTGCGATTCTCCAATGATCTGGGACCTCCCCTGTCGCCAGTGCGGATACAAAGATTTCTCTCAAGGCTCCAATAATTCCCTTCCTTGCCTCTCTCAATATTCTGGAGTATATCCCATCAGGCCCACTTTGTCTACCTTAATTTTTCTCAACAATACCAATACTTCCTCCTTTTTGATCTCAACATGACTGATACTGTCTGCACGTCCTTTCCCAGACTCATCATCAACCTAGTCCTTCTCTTTGGTGAAAACTGACGCAAAGTATTCATTTAATACCTCACCCATTTCCTCTACTTCCACGCAGAGATTCCCTCCCTTGTCCTTGAGTGGGCCAACCCTCTCCCTGGCTACCCTCTTGCTCTTTACGTATGCATAAAAAACTTTGGGATTTTCCTTAATCCTGCTGGCCAACGCTTTTTCGTGACCACTTTTAGCCCATTGTTAATGATATTTTCTACATCCCTCATCATACAAGGAGCCCTGGCTGTGGTTCCCCTCCCTTTCACCCAAATTCAAATGTACCGAATCTTTGCCTGAAACTTGTCCTCCTGAAAGATCACCCATTGTTCTGTTACAGTGTTTCCTGCCAGATTTTGGCTCCATTTGACTCTGGCTCATCCCAGCTCCTCCCATTGAAGTTAGTTCTCTTCCAATTCAGATTGTTTCTTCAGATTGTTTCGTGCTAATGACAAGCTTGTGATACAATGATCACTGTTACCCAAGTGACCACCCACTGACACTTGGTTCATGTGGTCAACCTTCCTGTCAGTCTGTGAGCACAGTAAGTAGTCTCACAAAACCAGGTTAAAGTCCAACAGGTTTATTCGGTAGCACGAGCATTCGGAGCGCGTTCATCAGATAGCTCGTGCTACCAAATAAACCTGTCGGACTTTAACCTGGTGTTGTGAGACTACTTAATGTGCCTACCCAGTCCAACGCCGGCAACTCCACGTCAGTCTCTGAGAGAATGTAATTAATTCTGTATCTGTCATCCATGATCTGCATACAGATTTGCTCCTCTATCTCTTTCTCACCACACCTCTCTTTTTTCCTTCTCTATCACTCCTGTTCACATTGTATTGAATCGTAATTGCCCGGTGTTCTCCATTTCTGAACCGCATTTTCATCATTGCCATTCTCATGTATTCCTGTGTGGAGTTTTGTGCTTCTAACTCACCAACCGTATTCACCACCCTCTGTGTGATTACACGCATGCTTTCTAAACCTGTCCTTGTATTCCTCTTAGATTCCATCTTCATCCACTCCGATCTTATATGGTCCTATTTCCTTCTCTGGATATTCCTCCTTTCTAATTCTATCTACTGTTGCCCATCCCCCTGCCAGTTTAATTCAAACCCTCCTCATCCACACAAGTGACCCTCCCCATGAGGACAGAGGCATTGAGTACAGAATCATGCACGTTTCGCTGAGCCTTTAGAAAGCTCTGATTGGACCACAGCTGGAGTATTGAGTCCAGTTCTGCTCAGCATCCTTGAGGAAACGTGTGAGGATCATTCAGCGGGTGCAGAGGAGATTTGCCAGAATGGTTTCAGCAATGAGGGCTTTTAACCACAAGGTTGGGTTGGAGAAGCTGGGGTTGACCTTTTTGGAGCACAGCAGATTGACGGGGAGATCTGATAGAGGTGGACAGGATTATGGCAGGTGTGGATCAGGTCGACAAAGAAAAGCTGTTCCCATTCTCTGATAGTACAAGGACGAGGGCGCACAAGTTGACGGTTTTGGGAAGACACAGAGAAGGCACGTGTGGAAATACTTTTCATGCAGTGAGTAACAACCTGGAAGTTGGTGCCTCTGAGTGTAGAAGCAGAGACGTTGAAAATTTTCAAAGAGGAATTGCGATTGACATTTGAGGGAAGTAAGCGTACAGGGCTATGGGGATAGTGCAGGGGAATGGGACTGACTGGATTGTTGCACGGAGAGCCACCATGGACTGGATGTGTTTCCTGAGATACATTTGCCATACCACAATCAGTCAGAGGTGGAGAGACAGACATTGTTTCCATGTCACTCCAACTCAGTACCACTGACAGGTAGATACATAAATCTCCGTCCAAATTTTCACCCACGATCAGGTTGTCAGTGTGTCAGTCCTGCAATGTTGCAGCATTAGCTGCAATTAAATTAAATACCAAATAAGACTGAATAATAGTATAACCCGAGACACAAATGTGATTATTAAAATAAGAATACAAATAAATTTGATGAGTACAGCCAGAGATACAGATTACATACCCAACCTAATGCCTCATACAGTGTATGGCAGATATTATATTCTAACAGTGAAAACTAAGCTCAACATCCAAGTATAAAGTTGTTACAACCAGAGTGAATCATGAAAGCATCAATTTGATTAATAAAAATTGAATAACACTTTCTTTCACTTTGCAACGATTGTGAGATGAAAAGATACATGGTCCTTCCCAATTGTGTTCAAATAGAAAGTGATTTAATACTAGGCCAAATTCTCAATCATTTCATTAAAACCCACATTAGTGGTTTGTTTCTGTCCTGAAATTTCAATATGGAATGAACTCAGATTGTTAAACAGTCCCAGAGCCTGAGGTTCTGTAATGTATACCACACTGTTCGAGTAGCAGAACTGACAGATCGAGAACCATTCTCGAGCACATGTCCATTACCAGACACTGACAGATACAGACTGTTACTGAACTCATTGACAGCAACTGAACTCATCCTCAATGACACTAATCAATCTGAAACACAGATATGGAACCACTCACAAAGTCAGAAATCATCACAAATCCACATATACTGATGAATGTGCCCACACACTACACACTCCATATTAAAGAATGAGAGTTACAGACCCACATTTTCATACAGGTTTTCCACTTTCCCAGGGAGGATCACTGAA